>NC_069504.1:1150802695-1150942695 GCF_027579735.1 Bombina bombina
TTACTTTACTGTCCCTTTAATAAAATATACATTGTTTACTGTTTACCAAGCGCTCTTGCAGCTAGGAGATGAAGACCGAGTCCGAGGGATTTTTCTTTAGGCTTCAGACTCCTGGAGTAACAAGAAAGGGTTAATCACACACATTAACTCTTTCACCCTCTTTAGATACTTTCAGTACTTTTCCAAAATCATGAATCTTATGATGCCTACAACTTGCCAAGGGCTACTTATCACTTCCAATAATGTGTGCTAACAAATCCTGACATGAAATCACTCATTTATTAATGTGTGAATATTTCTACCATAATTATCCATAATGAATACACTTGAGATTACAGAATACTCTGATGGTCACAGGGGGGGGGGGGGGGATTCCCTGTAGTGAGCACTCACAGGGGGGGGAATTCCCTGTAGTGAGCGCTCACAGGGGGGGGATTCCCTGTAGTGAGCGCTCACAGGGGGTGTATTTATCAGTGCTTTGTATTTAGTCCATGTGAGACAGATAACTTCATCATCACACGCTGATATTGGGCACTACATTGAATGACATAGTAAGTTGCCTTATGTGTTGTGCAGTTTGATGTACTGTGTTTTGTATAGCCCATGCCTCAGCCTGACTCCAGGACCGCAGTCATCTGCAGCAACTACATCTTCCATTTGTTATTTGTGTTGTGTTTTTATTATATTGCTGGAAAAATGGGCAAGTAAGCCAATTAAAACTGCATTCTTCAAATATTCCCACCCTTCCTATGCTCCCTTAATATAAATGTATTAGCAAAAATGCTTCTAATAAAGCTATAGATGTTTCATAAGTGTATTTACATATGCACTGTGCACCAGCATTTTAAACACAACACTTGCTCAGAGAGCCTAAAGTGTTTGTACCATCTGGTAATGACGCAGTTTGTTAATTGCTGACATGATACAAGCCCCACTGGTGCTCTGAGCAGCTGCATTATTTAAAATGCTGGTGCACTGAGCTATTCTTCACATGTACGTGCAGAGCAAAATGCTAACACTAAAACAGTGATAATTTTTACTAGAAGCATTTTTGCCAATACTTTTATATTGCACCTTTGTGCATTTACATTTTGGCCAGGAATGTCCCTTTAACAAATGCACAATTAAAAGACATTGCAATAACAACTGCTCAGAATTTGAAATAAGCCGTAGAGATTTTCCATCTTAATGGGAGGAGAGTCTACGGCTTCATTCATTACTTGTGGGAATTAAGAATTTGGCCACCAGGAGGAGGCAAAGACACCCCAGCCAAAGACTTAAATATCTCCCCCACTTCCCTCATCCCCCAGTCATTCTTTGCCTTTCGTCACTGGAGGTTGGCAGAGAAGTGTCGAAAGATTCGGAGTAGTCTCTTATGGAGGGTAGTACTCTTTGGTATGGGACTGGACCAGCTGTCTCCTGTTTTTGTGCTGGTGTCATTGGATTTTATCCTTTCCATTGGTAATAAAGTCTACGGATGTTTTACCTGTAATGAGACTCCTTTCATAATTTGCTTTATATTTTAAGTAGTCCTGTCAGCCTCTCAGTGAGAGAGAGTCCGGAGATGCAGGGAGAGTCTTTCTGAGAAACCATCCTGACTCAGATTAACAGCTCCATAAGCAATCAGCATTGACAAGTTTTGCTGCCTGCTTTCTGCACTCAAGTCCATGTCAGGAGTGATGCTACTACCCTGTCACACTTGAAAGCTGTTCCACTGCATAGATTCTGGTAAGATCATTTATACACATTTGATAACGCAAGAAGACAGGGTCACAGTGTGTATCCTTTTATCTGTATAGAATCCAGGTAAATATCCTCGGAAAGGGGATTATTGAACAAGGGGGGATTTATGCATAATATGAGTGAGAGATGAGGCTCTGTCAATGTGTGAACAGTCAGGTTTCCTTAGAGAGATATTTTTTTTGGCACGTTTTCTCGTTAGTGCAGGGGCAGTCCTGTATGGCACTCCATGTGACCGGGTGTGGCCTCTTTAACTTCCTCTTTCTTGACCGGCGGTTGCAGGAGACAAAGCATTTTCTCTGTGGTCCGGTCATATGAGGTGGTGAGTGCCCAGGCCATTGGGGTATAAAGGTGCCATTTAATTTCTATCTAGTCTGTAATAAAAGCGCAACCTATGGAGGACTCTGATATGTTAGAGGGTACTCCCTCTTTAACCAAATCTAATTCCTGTGTTTATTGTAGGAGGTTCCAGTGGATCCGCCTGCTTATGTATGTTCCACATGCTTTCATAATATTGCAATAGCTAAAAAGAATAAGATATTTAGTACAACTCAGCCGTCCACGTAGGAGGGTTCTCCGTCCCGCGCGGTGTGCGTTCCCTACATTCATCTCCGATTACACATGCAGCTCCCCAGGGCACTACTAATCCTCCCGTGGGAGGGGCCCTTTGGCCGCCAGATTTTGCTTAGCAGTTACAAACAGAGGTCTCTACGGCCTTCAATGCCTTACCACGCCCTGCTAAGCGCAAGCGAAAGGTGAAACATAGCTATCCATCCCTGGGGTCATCTACTCAGTTGGATGTATCTGATAGATTATCCGCTGATGAAGACAACTCTGACTCTTCGGAGGACGCTCTTACTGGGTCGGAATCGGCGACATCTAGACCTCGGGCTGTGGAGGAGCCAGACTTTAAGTTTAAGATGGAGCATTTGCGCTTCCTACGTTAGAGGTTCCGGAACCGAAACTACCGGAAGAAAACCTTCAATCCCTATGCTATATAGGGTTTACGAGGACAGGGTGGTGTCTCAGACCATCACGGTTCCCATTAAGATGGCTAATATTATTAAGAACGAATGGGAGAAACTTGGCCCGTCTTTTTCTCCCTCTAATTCTTTTAGAAAACTGTTCCCCGTTCTGGACTCTCAGCTTGAGCTGTGGGAGGCCATTCCTAAGGTGGATAGTGCTATCTCCATGCTCGCTAAGCGCACGACTATCCCGCTCAAAGATAGCTCTTCGTTCAAGGAGCCCATGGATAAAAAATTGGAATCCATATTGAGAAAGATGTTTCAGCTCACGGGTTTGTTTTTCAACCAGCAGAGGTGGTCGATGCGATGGCTTGGGCTGCTACCTACTGGTGTGACACTCTATCAGCTATGGTCGAGGTAGAGACTCCCCTCGAAGAGATACAGGAATGAATTGAGGCTTTAAGGGTAGCTAATTCATCTGTGATGGAAATATGCAGATTATTCGCCTGAATGCCAAGACATCAGGTTTTTCTGTTCTAGTCCGTAGGGCCCTGTGGTTAAAGTCGTGGTCTGCTGACATGACTTCCAAGTCTAGATTACTATCCCTCCCTTTTCATGGGAAAGTTCTTTTCAGTCCGGGCCTGGACTCTATTATATCCACGGACACGGGAGGCAAGGGTGCTTTCCTACCGCAGGATAAGGAGAATAAACCTAAGGGGTCTACTTTTCGTCCCTTTCGTTTGGACAAGTCCCAACACCAGCAACCTGCTGTGAAAACCGAGTAGTCCAAAGGATCTTGGAAACCAGCTCAATCTTGGAACTAAGCCAAGCAGAGCAAGAAGCCCGCTGAGATGAAATCAGCATGAAGGGGTGGCCCCCGATCCATCTGTGGATCAAGTATAGGGCAGACTATCTTATTTGCGGAGGCCTGGATGAGAGACATTCAGGACCCTTAGGTTCTGGAGGTCATCGCCCAGGGTTACAGGATAGAGTTCAAAACTCATCCACCCAGGGGCAGATTCCTCCTGTCAAACCTATCATCATGACCAGAGAAGAGATGCGTAAGAGTTCTGGGGTATTATTCAAACCTTTTTGTTGTCCCAAAGAAGGAGGGCGTATTTGATCTGATTCTAGACCATAAGTGCCTAAACAAGTTTCTGTTGGTCCTATCTTTCAAGATGGAGACGATCAGGTCTATTCTGCCCCTAGTTCAAGAGCGACAGTTAATGACTACAATAGATTTGAAGGATGCTTACCTTCACGTGCCAATCCACAATGATCACTTCAGGTTCCTAAGATTTGCTTTTCTGAACCAACACTTCCAGTTTGTGGCCCTACCGTTTGACCTGGTGACTGCCCCAAGAGTCTTTACGAAGGTTCTGGGAGCGTTGCTTGCGCTGGCGAGAGCCAGAGCTATTGCAGTGGCATCTTATCTGGATGACATCCTGGTCCAGGCTCCGTCCTGCAGTCTTGCAGAGGTTCATTCGAGGGCTCTTCTTCTTCTCCTTCAAACTCATGGATGGAAGATAAATGTAGGAAAGAGTTCCCTGGTTCTCACAGCAGACAATCGTTTCATCCGGGGGAATGGTCTCTCTATCCCGAGGTGTTTGCAGAGATCTGCATCAGATGGGGGATGCTGGAGATAGATCTTATGGCGTCCAGACTCAACTTCAAGCTACCCAGATATGGATCGCGGTCCAGGGATCCCCAGGCAGAGCTGATAGATGCCTTAGCGATGCCTTGGGAGTTCAACCTAGTCTACATATTTCCACCGTTACCACTTCTACCTTGAGTAGTGACCCGCAAGCAGGCAAGCAGGAGCAAGCTTGGCTATTCTAATTGCTCCGTCGTGGCCGCGGATAATGTGGTTTGCGAATCTGGTGGGGATGTCATCATCTCCTCCATGGAGGTTACTGTCAGGCTTTCAATATAATGTTAAAGAAGGAACTCAATTCACAGATCTAAATGTACTAAAAGTTGTTTTGTTTCACTATAATTAAGGAATGACACTATGGCTTAGTGAAATTCACACCTAATAGTGATAGTTTTGTTGCTGGTATTGCCTCACCCCAATTTGTGCAGTTAAGGGTTAAGCAATGTTTAAATGGATTAAAGGAATGCTCTCAGTTACATAAGTAAGCTTTAGAATTTATGATGCGAGTGTAGTATAGTCTCTTAAATCTTATAGCGACACATGCAGAGTACCACTTTAAATAATGAGCTTGTGCTTTCATACATATGTTGGTAACTTCTTATAACAATGCTTTTAAAATTGCAGAGTTAGCTTTTACCTTTTCTTCTCATGCACTTGTAGCGTGGCAAAGCTGATAGAATGCTCAGTCTGTTCTGTGGAAGTTCCGGTTAGGAGCTGGGAGGAGTCTCAGCTTTCTTTCAGCTGACAGAGGGTGATACAATGTGGATTAAAGCCAGGTACTCAGTGATAAGTTCTTACGGTAGCTTAAAGGGACATTAAACCCAATTTTTTTCTTTCATGATTTAGATAGAGAATACCATTTTAAACAACTTTCTAATTTACTTATATAATCTAATTTGCTTCATTCTCTTGATATTCTTTCCTGAAAAGCATATCTAGATATGCTCAGTAGCTTCTGATTGGTGGCTGCACGTATTTGCCTCATGTGATTGGCTCACCAATGTGCAATGCTATTTCTTTAACAAAAGATATCTAAAGAATGAAGCAAATTACATAATAGAAGTAAATTTGGATGTTGTTTAAAATTGTATTCTCTGTCTGACTCATGAAAGAAAAATGTTGGGTTTAATGTCCCTTTAAGTATTAACACAAGCTATAGAGTGAAAGTTCTTCCTATATTACTTGCTTTAGTACATGTACTTTAATACTTGCGGTTTGCTCAGCAGTTCATTTATTTTGATTTGCGTGTCCAGCTTCTGAGTTACTGTTTATTGCTCTTGCTTGGCTGAAATCCAGATGACTGTGATACAAAGTTGTTGTAAATTTCCTGTGAGAGAGAAGTTTCAAGAACAATGTTATTTTCAATAATAATAGGCTCAGGGAAAAAGGGTAGCCTTGTACACCAAATTACTAAGCAAAGAATATTGGTTTTGGGCGGTTTTTAAAGGCAAGCTGCAAGTTGTTGATTGCAAGATTCTCTGGGTCCTAGAAAGAGCAATGTTCCTGACAGTTACCTTGTTGCAAAGATTTGCTGGTTCAGGGTCCTTTTCTACATCAAAATCTCGATTTTCTGAGGCTGACTGTGTGGAGATTGAACGCTTAATCCTAGCCAAGAGAGATTTTTCTGAGAGAGTGATTGATACTCTCATTCAAGCCAGAAAACTGGTCACTCGGTGCATCTATCATAAGGTGTTGAGGACCTACTTGTCCTGGTGTGAGGAACGCTGATATCCCTGGCATAAGGTTAGGGTATCCAGAATCCCTTCTGTCTGCCCTTCCTCCAGGATGGGTTGGAGAAGGGACTTGCTGTCAGTTCCAAAAAGGGACAGATTTCGGCTTTATCTGTACTGTTACACAAAAAGCTTGTGGAGCTTCCTGATATTCAGTCCTTTGTTCATGCTCTGTCTAGGATCAGGCCTGTCTTTAGAAATTACGCTCCCCCTTGGAGCTTAAACTTGGTACTTAAGATTTTGCAGAGGGCTCCGTTTGAGCCTATGTATTCCCTTGACATTAAAATTCTTTCCTGGAAGGTTCTATTCCTATTGGCTATTGCATCGGCAACCAGAGTCTCTGAGTTGGTGGCCTTGCAATGTGATCCTCCTTACCTGATTTTTCACACCGACAAGGCTGTTCTTCTCACTGGGTTGGGATTTCTTCCCAAGGTTGTGTCAAATCGTAACATCAATCAGGAGATAGTAGTTCCTTCCTTGTGTCCTAACCCTTCTTCTTCAAAGGAAAGGTTACTTCATAATTTGGATGTAGTTTGAGCCTTGAAATTCTATCTTCAGGCCACAAAGGAATTCAGACAGACTTTGTCTTTATTTGTGGTGTATTCGGGGAAGTGCAAGGGGCAAAGGGCCTCTTTCACTTCCCTATCTTTTTGGTTGAGGAGCATTATTTACTTGGCCTATGAGACAGCAGGACATACCTCAGAGTATTATGGCTCACTCAACTAGGACTGTGGCTTCTTCATGTGCCTTTAAGAATAAGGCGTCTATGGAGCAGATTTGTAAGGCGGCTACTTGGTCCTCCTTACATACTTTTGCTAAATTTCACAAATTTGATGTCTTTGCTTCGATGGAAGCGGTTTTTGGGAAAAATGTCTTGCAGGCTGTGGTGCCCTCAGTTTAGGGTCTGCCCTCTTTTTGCCCTCCCATTTTTTTCATTCAGTGTCCTCTAGAGCTTGGGTATTTGTTTCCCACAAGTAATGAATGAAGCCGTGGAATATCCTCCCATTAAGATGGAAAACATAAATTACACTTACCTGATAATTTCATTTCCATCTGTGGGAGGAGAGTCCACGGCTCCTGTCCGTTTCTCCGGTGGGCGGACCTATATTTATTTTTGCTCTTCTAGCACAATTTATACCCTTATATTTCTCCTACTGTTCCTTGTTCCCTTGGCAGAATGACTGGGGGATGAGGGAAGTGGGGGAGGTATTTAAGCCTTTGGCTGGGGTGTATTTGCCTCCTCCTGGTGGCCAGGTTCTTAATTCCCACAAGTAATGAATGAAGCCGTGGACTCTTCTCCCACAGATGGAAATGAAATTATCAGTTAAGCATAATTTATGTTTTTCCCCCCCATTTGCTGGCTTCTGTCTTGTGTGATCGATTACACTGTGCATTTGCACACATGCATGCATGATACCTGTATCATGCGAAAGCCATCAGCCAATCACAAACTAGTATACATATACACTGTGAACTTGTGCACATGCTCAGTAGGAGCTGGTGTTTCAGAAAGTGTGCATATACCTGTATCATGCGAAAGCCATCAGCCAATCACAAACTAGTGTACATATAGAGGCCCATTTATCAAGCTCCGTATGGAGCTTGTGGGCCCGTGTTTCTGGCGAGTCTTCAGACTCGCCAGAAACAGCAGTTATGAAGCAGCGATCTAAAGACCTCTGCTCCATAACCCTGTCTGCCTGCTCTGAGTATGATTGACACCTTCCTGCTGGTGGCAAATCTGCAGGGTGCGGCGTTGCACCAGAAGCTCTTGTGAGCTGCAATGCTGAATACGGAGAGTGTATTGCTCTCCGCATTCAGCAATGTCTGTCGGACCTGATCCGCACTGTCGGATCAGGTCCAACAGACATTTGATAATTCGGCCTCATACGCTGTGAACTTGCGCACATGCTCAGTAGGAGCTGGTGTTTCAGAAAGTGTGCTTATAAAATAACTAAACATTTTGATAATGTTAAAAAACATTGGAAATTCTCTTAAAACTGCTTGCTTTATCTGAATCAGAAAATGTTTAGTTTTGAGATTAGTGTCCCTTTAAGCAACATGTGCCATGTTATAGAATTACTCCGGTATTTCCCCATGCAACTGAAATGGGCTTTGTAAAAATCTAACATTTTTATTGTAATGTAGCTGCACAGTTCCTATACCTGAGAGACCATACAGACTAATGAGCAGTGGACCGCAAGCTCTCACCCATAGACACCTGATACCATATAACTGTTTGTGACTATTAAATCTAATATGCTGCCCTAAACAATTGTTAATGAAATTGGAGAAGAAATCTATTTCTAGCTGATCTAGTAACGGGTATCTTCCAGTTGCATGGGAAGCCCTGACCCTTATCTCTTGAACTTTCTCTGGCTGAGATCTCGCTCTGCTTGTTATAATGCTGCAGTTCTGGGGATGGGGAAGGAATTGATCTCTTGAGTAGACTTCTCTGTCCCCTGTTTGGTATTGGCCTGCAGTTCTCCCTCTCATGCAGAGAGATCCATGAAGACACATGACACTGGAATTTGTATGTCAGTAATATTACCTGATGAGCACCATATATCCGGGCATGGCTCCGAAGGAATAAATTAAACAGCACACCAGGGACAGTATCATGAAGTACTGAAGCATGGTGTCACAGGTCGCTTCTCTCTGGCATTGACCTAGCACCGCAGATGCATTCGAGGAAAACCCAGCCACACAGCTGCAATTGTGAAACACCTGACAACAATAATGTAGTGATTTAGTGTTTAACCTCTTGCCTGCCATTGAGGGCTATCATCTCTTTGGTAGACAATGGTTTAGGAGGTACATTGCTATAAGTGACATTCTAATGCGCCAACACATAAAGACTTTTGTGTCCATGACTCACAACATGTCATTTTTCTATAAAAAAGTTTTAAATAGTCAAATAAAGAAATGTGTTTGTGTGTGCATCTTATGTAAGCTTAGATTTATAAGGTTAAAAATGGAGCAGCTTAAATGTTGTGCTTTAATTGATTGCTCCTCATCCTTTCTCAATCCACTCCGTTGCTGGTCTGATGATAGGACAACCAGATGATCATGCAAATATTTACAAAGTCCTGGGACTATTGAAATTATAAGAATGATACTTCAGTTCAAGAAGTCTGTTGAAAGAAGGGGTTTTTAAAAAAGGATATCTAACATAGCTTTAGTTATTTCCTTGTTTTCTATACAGGCTATTGGTTAAACCAGAGCTATCTTATTTAAGTAAGACCATTGGATCTTGATTTACCTCCTGAGAACTGTCAAGCAGTCATACTATTCTGGTACAAAAAAGAGAGAGAAGTTTGACAGTACCCAGCACTCACAAAACACTATATAGTAACAGTATGCATTGAAAACCGGATTGTGTCAAGAACTGGTTATTAAAACGTAACTTTTACTAATGATAGAATAAAAAGGGTGGTAAATAGTACCAAATGTATAACATAAATATATGGGACATACATTTAAAACTTAGATTAAGAAACAGATCAGGACTGTGTGTGTGAGACTTCAAAAACAGAATTACTTCCCTGGGTAATAGTTCAAATACACCATAACCCTCAGGGCTCAGAGAATACACAGATTGCTCTAAAGCTAATCTAAAAAGGGGATTGACCCCAACGACATTACCTAATCTGAGCAATACTGGTATCTAGAGCAGGAGAGGAAACGGTTTATAAATGACTGATTAAGGAAGGCAATTGCCACATCAATATAAGCTTAGAAAAGTCCCAGGTAAACACAAATTAGCAAATCTCATGTACACAGACAATGCCTGATGTACATTTTGCCGCTAGCACGGCTTTCTCAGAGGCTCTAAGCTCATATTGATGTGGCAATTGCCTTCCTTAATCAGTCATTTACAAACCGTTTCCTCTCCTGCTCTAGATACCAGTATTGCTCAGATTAGGTAATTTTGTTGGGGTCAATCCCCTTTTTAGATTAGCTTTAGAGCAATCTGTGTATTCTCTGAGCCCTGAGGGTTACGGTGTATTTGAACTATTACCCAGGGAAGTAATTCTGTTTTTGAAGTCTCACACACACAGTCCTGATCTGTTTCTTAATCTAAGTTTTAAATGTATGTCCCATATATTTATGTTATACATTTGGTACTATTTACCACCTTTTTATTCTTTCATTAGTAAAAGTTACGTTTTAATAACCAGTTCTTGACACAATCCGGTTTTCAATGCATACTGTTACTATATAGGGGGGTAGTTATCAAGCCGTCAACCTCAAATACGCTGGAATTCCGCAGCGTATTTGTGGCAAGGCTGATTCGCCTTAGTTATCAAAGGCTTCAGACCGGCAAAAGTAGAATTTTGTGACGTAAGCTTCGATCCGCCGGACTCCGTCCGACACAGATCGATTCTTACGTCACTCCAGATGTTCCGCACACAAGTGCGGCACAATCTCACTACTTTTGCTAGTTATCAAAAAACTAGCAGGTACGCTCGGCACTTTTCCGGCCCAGCGTACCTGGTTTTCAAACCGCCAGCCTGGAGGCGGCGGATCCCATAGGAATCAATGGGAGTCTGACCATAGCGAAAGTACAAGTTCGCTGCTGACAGACATCCCATTCATTCCTATGGGAGCTGTCTACACCTAACACCCTAACATGTACCCCGAGTCTAAACACCACTAATCTGCCCCCCCCTACACCGTCGCAACTAAATAAATGTATTACCCCCTAAACCGCCGCTCCCGGAGCCCACCGCAAGCTACTCTATACATATTAACCCCTAAACCGCCGCTCCCGGAGCCCACCGCCAACTACATTATACCTAGTAACCCCTATCCTGCCCCCCCTATACCGCCGCCCTCTATAATAAATGTATTAACCCCTATCCTGGCGATCCCACACCTCGCCGCAACCAAATAAATAGTTTAACCCCTAAACCGCCGCTCCCGGACCCCCGCAACCTATAATAAATTTATTAACCCCTATCCTGCCCCCCACTACACTGTTGCCACTGTAATAAAATTATTAACCCCTAAACTTAAGTCTAACACTAACCCTAACACCCTCCTAACTAAAATATTAATTAAATAAATCTAAATAATATTTCTATTATTAACATACGGCTAGATTTAGAGTTTTGTCGGTAAAGACCCGAAAAGCTAACGCCGGCTTTTTTCTGGCCGCACCATAAAAATAACTCTGGTATTGAGAGTTCACATAAAGGCTGCGTTAGGCTCCAAAAAAGGAGCGTAGAGCATATTTAACGCAGCTTCAACTCTCGATACCAGAGTTGCTTACGCAAGCGGCCAGCCTCAAAAACGTGCTTGTGCACGATTCCCCCATAGAAAACAATGGGGCTGTTTGAGCTGAAAAAAAACCTAACACCTGCAAAAAAGTCGCGTTCAGCTCCTAACGCAGCCCCATTGTTTGCTATGCGGAAACACTTCCTACGTCTGCACCTAACACTCTAACATGTACCCCGAGTCTAAACACCCCTAGCCTTACACTTATTAACCCCTAATCTGCCGCCCCCACTATCGCTGACACCTGCATATTATTATTAACCCCTAATCTGCCGCTCCGTAAACCGCCGCTACTTACATTATCCCTATGTACCCCTAATCTGCTGCCCTAACATCGCCGACCCCTATATTATATTTATTAACCCCTAATCTGCCCCCCACAACGTCGCCTCCACCTGCCTACACTTATTAACCCCTAATCTGCCGAGCGGACCTGAGCGCTACTATAATAAAGTTATTAACCCCTAATCCGCCTCACTAACCCTATAATAAATAGTATTAACCCCTAATCTGCCCTCCCTAACATCGCCGACACCTAACTTCAATTATTAACCCCTAATCTGCCGACTGGAGCTCACCGCTATTCTAATAAATGTATTAACCCCTAAAGCTAAGTCTAACCCTAACACTAACACCCCCCTAAGTTAAATATAATTTACATCTAACAAAATTAATTATCTCTTATTAAATAAATTATTCCTATTTAAAGCTAAATACTTACCTGTAAAATAAATCCTAATATAGCTACAATATAAATTATAATTATATTATAGCTATTTTAGGATTTATATTTATTTTACAGGTAACTTTGTAATTATTTTAACCAGGTACAATAGCTATTAAATAGTTAAGAACTATTTAATAGTTACCTAGTTAAATTAATTACAAAATTACCTGTAAAATAAATCCTAACCTAAGTTACAATTAAACCTAACACTACACTATCATTAAATTAATTAAATAAAATACCTACAATTATCTACAATTAAACCTAACACTACACTATCAATACATTAATTAAATACAATATCTACAAATAACTACAATGAAATAAACTAACTAAAGTACAAAAAATAAAAAAGAACTAAGTTACAAAAAATAAAAAAATATTTACAAACATAAGGAAAATCTTACAACAATGTTAAACTAATTACACCTACTCTAAGCCCCCTAATAAAATAACAAAGCCCCCCAAAATAAAAAATGCCCTACCCTATTCTAAATTACTAAAGTTCAAAGCTCTTTTACCTTACCAGCCCTGAACAGGGCCCTTTGCGAGGCATGCCCCAAGAAGTTCAGCTCTTTTGCCTGTAAAAAAAAAACATACAATACCCCCCCCCCAACATTACAAACCACCACCCACATACCCCTAATCTAACCCAAACCCCCCTTAAATAAACCTAACACTAAGCCCCTGAAGATCATCCTACCTTGTCTTCACCTCACCGGGTATCACCGATCCGTCCTGGCTCCGATATCTTCATCCAACCCAAGCGGGGGCTAGACATCCACTGAAGAAGTCCAGAAGAGGGTCCAAAGTCTTCATCCTATCCGGGAAGAAGAGGCGATCCAGACCGGCAACCATCATCTTCCAAGTGGCATCTTCTATCTTCATCCGATGAGGACCGGCTCCATCCTGAAGACCTCCACCGCGGACCCATCTTCATCCGGCGACGTCCAACTGAAGAATGACGGTTCCTTTAAGGGACGTCATCCAAGATGGCGTCCCTCGAATTCCGATTGGCTGATAGGATTCAATCAGCCAATCGGAATTAAGGTAGGAATAATCAGCCAATCAGATTGAGCTTGCATTCTATTGGCTGATCGGAACAGCCAATAGAATGCGAGCTCAATCTGATTGGCTGATTGGATCAGCCAATCGGATTGAACTTGAATCTGATTGGCTGATTTCATCAGCCAATCAGATTTTTCCTACCTTAATTCCGATTGGCTGATAGAATCCTATCAGCCAATCAGAATTGAAGGGACGCCATCTTGGATGATGTCCCTTAAAGGAGCCTTCATTCGTCGGTAGTTCATCGGGAAAGGAGGATGTTCCGCGTTGGCGGGATGAAGATTCAAGACCCGGCTTCGACGATGACCTCGCCCGGATAGAAGACTTCTTCAGCGCCTCTTGGAAGATGACCTCACCCGGATAGAAGATTTCTTCAGCGCCGCTTGGAGGATCACTTCATCGGATGGAAGATTTCTTCAGCGCCCCTTGGAGGATAACTTCTGCCGGTCCGGATGTCCTCTTCAGTTCCATCGGTGGCTCGGCTGAGTGAAGACAACTAAAGGTAGGATGATCTTCAGGGGATTAGTGTTAGGTTATTTTAAGGGGGGTTTGGGTTAGATTAGGGGTATGTGGGTGGTGGGTTTTAATGTTGGGGGGGGGTTGTATTTTTCTTTTACAGGCAAAAGAGCTGAACTTTGGGGCATGCCCCCACAAATGGCCCTTTTAAGGGCTGGTAAGGTAAAAGAGCTTTGAACTTTTTTAATGTAGAATAGGGTAGGGCATTTTTTTTATTTTGGGGGGTTTGTTATTTTATTAGGGGGCTTAGATTAGGTGTAAGTAGCTTAAAATTGTAATATGTTTTTAAATGTTTGTAACTTATTTTTTTTATTTTTTGTAACTTAGCTTTTTTTATTTTTTGTACTTTAGTTAGTTTATATCATTGTATTTAATTGTAGTTATTTGTAGGTAGTTTATTTAATTTATTTAATGATAGTGTAGTGTTAGGTTTTATTGTAAATTAGGTTAGGATTTATTTTACAGGTAATTTTGTATTTCTTTTAGCTAGGTAGTTATTAAATAGTTAATAACTATTTAATAATTATTCTAACTAGCTAAAATAAATACAAAGTTACCTGTAAAATAAATATAAATCCTAAGATAGCTCCAATATAATTATTATTTATATTGTAGCTATATTAGGGTTTATTTTACAGGTAAGTATTTAGTTTTAAATAGGAATAATTTATTAAAGTATAGTGTAGTGTTAGGTGTAATTGTAACTTAGGTTAGTTTTTAGTTTACAGGTAAATTTCTCTTTATTTTAGCTAGGTAAGCTATTAAATAGTTAATAACTATTTAATAGCTATTGTACCTAGTTAAAATAAATTGAAAGGTACCTGTAAAATAAAAATAAATCCTAAGATAGCTACAATATAATTATTATTTATATTGTAGCTATATTAGGGTTTATTTTAAAGGTAATTATTTAGTTTTAAATAGGATTAACTTAGTTAATAATAGAAATATTATTTAGATTTATTTAATTAATATTTTAGTTAGGGGGGTGTTAGGGTTAGTGTTAGACTTAGGTTTAGGGGTTAATAATTTTATTATAGTGGCGGAGGTGTAGTGGGGGGCAGGATAGGGGTTAATAAATTTAATATAGGGAGCGGCGGTTTAGGGGTTAAACTATTTATTTGCGGCGAGGTGCGGGATCAGCAGGATAGGGGTTAATAACTTTATTATAGAGGGCGACGGTATAGGGGGGGCAGGATAGGCGTTACTAGGTATAATGTAGGTGGCAGCGGTGTCCGGGAGCGGCGGTTTAGGGGTTAATACATTTATAAGACTTGCGGCGGGGTCTAGGAGCGGCGGTTTAGGGGTTAATACATTTATAAGACTTGCGGCGGGGTCTAGGAGCGGCGGTTTAGGGGTTAGTAACTTTATTTAGTTGCGGGGGGCTCCGGGGGCGCCGGTATAGGGGGTAGAACAGTGTAGTTTAGTGTGAGTGCTTAGTGACAGGCTAGCAAGAAAGCTGTCAAACAGCCGAAGAGCAGCGAGATCGGATGAGTGATAACTCTCACAGTCCGCTGCTCATCGCCCCGCGGCTTTTTGACAGCTTTTTTTGATAACTTAGGCGTATTTTTTCAGGTCCGCGGCGGCGAAGGTAGGCGAGCTTAGGCGGGCGTATTGGGCCGGCAAAGGCAGGAAAGTAGACACGTTGATAACTACCCCCCCATAGTGTTTTGTGAGTGCTGGGTACTGTCAAACTTCTCTCTCTTTTTTGTACCTATATAGCTATCAGACAGTCAGCACCCCCCTTCTCCTACACTTCACCAGTGATACTAACTGGTATATAATGAATACTGAATAGATTATATATCTACTATTATTTCAGCATACTATATTATGAAGGGGTTGATATTTGCTTAAACTAACACCGTTGCCACTATTTCCAGTCATACTATTCTGTAAGAAGGCTAAACCATGTGTAACTGTCAGGCCAAGGCTGCTATCAAGAGGTGCACTACTGACAGAGGATCAGAGGCTGCCAGAGCTAAGCCAGCTCTTTGGATGTCCTGCTGTGTTCCTTGACTTCTATTCTGTGTGGTATGTGCACTGTTTTAGCACTTTTTATTTCCTGGCCACCTGGAAGTGACCCTGGTCTTGTTCATGGTGCCAAGCTTAATAGGAGGTGTTAAAAGCACTTCCATTCAGTGCTTGGTTATTTGCATGGATAACCTTGGCCTGGTATTCTGAACCTAACCCTGGAAATATTTTTGGACTACGCTGCTTGTCTATTCCCTTTACTGAGATATGCTTCCTGAGGACAGATTTACTGTTTTTAGAACTTTACAACTGTGCCCTGACCACCACGGTCCTAACCCTCCACTGTAACACTGGCTTCGACCCCTGGCCTGTTCATTGACGATTCTGCAATCTTACAAACTTCTGCTGCTTCACATCTATGCATTATTGGCTCCTATTTACAAATCTGGTATTACCATTATAGTAACATTGTGGGCTAGATTACAAGTGGAGCACTAAATTATCACACTTCCACAAACAGGCACATTTTCCTGTTTGAAGGAGCGTGATAATTAACCAGCCATACAAGTGTCTGGTTATTACTACCGCGACCTTGCGGTAGCAATTAGCACTCCAAAAATTAACCAGAGGTCAGCTCTCTGGTTAATTTTCTAAAAGTGCCCCAAATGCCCTCAAAATAACTGCACTAGGCACTTTTTGGTCTTTAAAGTTGGTGGGAGAAAAAAAAGTTGGTGGTAGAAAAAAACATCACTGAAAAGTGCCTTTACATTGCGGTCTATGGGGACTGTGTGTTCCCATAGACCGCAATATAAATATATATGCATATAATTATATACAACACAAACAAATCAGTAAGCTGCGCACAGACACGTACACGGAAAATGATTACTTTTCCAAATTTTCACACTGTGTTCAGTTCTAGATTTATGCTATTGGAAATTAATATCCTAATGTATATTTGGAGAGTTTCCAATTATATTATTGGTAACAACGTTACACAAGTAATAATGATGATAATACTACCAGTTCATAAATAAACACAGTACCTGCTAAAAGATAACTCATTAAACTTTAACACGTCTAAAAAGACAATACTGGTAGTAATAATGATAGTAAGGATAATGATGATAATAATTGTGATACTAGAAATACAGTTACATAGGATAATAAAACCACTTAATTAACTCACATTCATGAGTCTGGGAGTAATGGTAGATACTTTATAGTAAATTCAAAGTTCCTCTGTATGGATTAGTTTCTCCCTTGGTGACGAATCTTTGTGCAGCTTCCAGATTCACTGAGCACAAAGGAGTGCTCAGGTTTTGAATGCACTAAAACGATAAGAACACAAAGCGCATCCCAGATTCAAGGTAAAATCATTTATTACTTTATTTGTGCACACAATCTAATGCACTTACAAGAGTTAAAATATTAAAAACCTGGTTAAAAAAGTCCTGGTATACTTCACAATTCTTGTTCCACAGGAATCCGCAGGTAGCGACCTCTGCTCCTCTTGTGTCTCTGTGTATACCGATAGTCAGACCTTTTAAGAAACGTTTTTCCAAAAGTGTATTAACCAGATAAAAAGGCCTCTTATAATGTGCAGAGTCTTATAGTTACAGGTAGACCATCCCGTCTACGCGTTTCGTTTGTCCTCTGCAAACTTTCTCAAGACAGTGGATGTTGGGTATAGTTCGTATGAGGATCCCCTTGTTAAATAGAGCCATATTGGCTCCACCTCTTCCTGCTGCTGCCCAGAATGTAAACACAACACGCCCTGTAGCCATGTGCTGCTACGGCATGTTTCTACCGTGTCATATTACATTATGTTTCAATCGTCAACAACCGATTCTTAGCACATACTAAACAAAAGCCCATATATTAACAGGCACATTTCCATTGTACAATCTCATTCATAATCAAATTACCCGTCGTCTGCTGATGTTCATATAGTGGCAAGGCAACCCCTTTGCTTCTACACAATTAGATGCACAATGTATACACCGTAGCCACCCGTATGTTACTCCTTAATTATGCGCACTCCCTGGTGTGTACTGTGTCACACTATCTCTGTGGTGGCTTCACCCTTATACTACGTGGGTGATTACTTGTCATGTAAACACAACACACCCATTTAGCTGTAGCGTGTTAGGCGATCAATAATTAAACCCCTTACTATTTCTGTTCTAAACGCATCTATACAATGTGCATCTATTGATTACCATATCTTTAGGGTAATGACTATTTAATTAAACTCTGTGTCCTGAAGATAAAATACTTCTACGCATCATATTCTGCCTGATATGCCCTACTGCTAGATACTTAGTATGCTTGTATTACTAAAAATAACATAGATCAAGAGTCTGATGCAACTACTATTGTCATTTGACATTTAAAGGGGCTACTGTTAGTCCCAATTAGTGCTAGTTATTACTGGCCTACACCAGCCCCTGATCTTCCTCTTGTTATATGTCTATACTAATAACAATAGCTGTATACATTTTGTTATTGTGGTTCTTCTAGGTCTCATACCTCTAGTTGGACTGTTACCTCTAGATTTTCTTACATGTTACATTAACTTAGTATACTGTTCTTCCTAGTTTCCTGACTATTGATTATCTATTAATTCTAAATTATTATTAAAGCAAAACCCTCCCTCTTTTTTATGATTAATTGGGGCATCTTTCCTTACTGGAAATCTAGGGACCTTATAGCATGAATGCTTGCAGATCTAGGTCTATGTTTAGACCTTTAAACATAGATCAGGGCCTGGTGTTGGCCAGTAATAACTAGCACTAATTGGGACTAACAGTAGCCACTTTAAATGTCAAATGACAATAGTAGTTCCATCAGACTCTTGATCAATGTTATTTTTAGTAATACAAGCATACTAAGGCCTCTATTTATGAAAGGTCTTGCGGACCTGATCTGACAGTGCGGATCAGGTCCGCAAGACCTCGCTGAATGCGGAGAGCAATATGCTCTCCGTATTCAGCATTGCACCACCAGCCAATGGGCCGCCAGCAGGGAGGTGTCAATCAACCCGATCGTACTCGATCGGGTTGATTTTTGGCGATGTCTGTCCTCCTGCTCAGAGCAGACGGACAGGTTATGGAGCAGTGGTCTTTGTGACCGCTGCTTCATAACTGCTGTTTCTGGCGAGTCTGAAGACTCGCTAGAAACACGGGCCATCAAGCTCCATTCAGAGCTTGATAGATAGGTCCCTAAGTATCTAGCAGTAGGGCATATCAGGCAGAATATGATGCGTAGAAGTATTTTATCTTCAGGACACAGAGTTTAATTAAATAGTCATTACCCTAAAGATATGGTAATCAATAGATGCACATTGTATAGATGCGTTTAGAACAGAAATAGTAAGGGGCTTAATTATTGATCGCCTAACACGCTACAGCTAAATGGGTGTGTTGTGTTTACATGACACTTAATCACCCACGTAGTATAAGAGTGAAGCCACCACGGAGATAGTGTGACACAGTACACACCAGGGAGTGCGCATAATTAAGGAGTAATCTAACATACGGGGTGGCTACGGTGTATACATTGTGCATCTAATTGTGTAGAAGCAAAGGGGTTGCCTTGCCACTATATGAACATCAGCAGACGACGGGTAATTTGATTATGAATGAGATTGTACAATGGAAATGTGCCTGTTAATATATGGGCTTTTGTTTAGTATGTGCTAAGAATAGGTTGTTGACGATTGAAACATAATGTAATATGACACGGTAGAAACATGCCGTAGCAGCACATGGCTACAGGGCGTGTTGTGTTTACATTCTGGGCAGCAGCAGGAAGAGGTGGAGCCATTATGGCTCTATTTAACAAGGGGATCCTCATACGAACTATACCCAACATCCACTGTCTTGAGAAAGTTTGCAGAGGACAAACGAAACGCGTAGAAGGGATGGTCTACCTGTAACTATAAGACTCTGCACGAGGAGCAGAGGTCGCTACCTGCGGATTCCTGTGGAACAAGAATTGTGAAGTATACCAGGACTTTTTTAACAAGGCTTTTAATATTTTAACTCTTGTAAGTGCATTAGATTGTGTGCACGAATAAAGTAATAAATGATTTTACCTTGAATCTGGGATGTGCTTTGTGTTCTTATTGTTTTAGTTAATATAACTATATAAATATATATTTATGTGTTAATATGTGTGTATACACGCATTAACACATAAATATATATGTATATATGCATATACATACTGTATATATTTAAAAATGCTGCCCTTCACTGTGCTACATACCTCCGCTGTGCATCAGAACGAGGCTCCCATAGGAGCCTATGAAAGTGCGCTTGTGAGCGCAATGCTTCCTCGTGTTTGCATTGCAATTTTCTTGTAATACCACTGCACATTATTGTGCGCTGGTATTACAAAGTGGAGCACTAAATATCTCTTGCGTAAACTTGTAATCTAGCCCTGTATGAGTCCTACTACAAAATACTTCTGCAATGGTATTAGGTACTTAAGATATCTAGAACATAAATATGTGCACACATGGAGGAGAGGACACTTCTTTACAAAGTTGATTGTCTTGCCCATTAGCACATCTAATTTGGAAAGATCATGAAAGGCACAAGTGCTAAAGAGGCAGTACCCAAGCTGGGCACCATCCGACAGGGCAAACTTATAAGCTCTGTCCATTTTCAGTTGAGCACTTTTTGGGTTAGCTAAATAAAACTTTCAATTAGAAGAAGTTTGCCAGCAATTACTGTGCTGGACTGTCCTTCTGGATGTGATCTAACTCATGTAGTAGTGGAAAGTTCTTCCTTGTGAAAGGGAGCTGGGCGTTTACCATCTCTCAGAACAATCTCTCTCTCTCTCTGTCTCTCTCTCATATATATATCTATGTATGTATTTCTCTAGAGCATTTCTCCCTCTTCTACCATACTACAGAAGAATGCTGTGTATTTAAAATTGAGCAGATACAATATATATCCAGATTTTGGACTTATATTCAAGAATCCTTACTAGAGATGGAATTAGTTGCTGCCTTTAGGTGCGTTTCTTATTATATATTAATATATAGATAGTATACGTTACTATTGCTGGTTTGACAGATTCTTAAAATACCTGTGACTGATTTTGGAACCTGATGATAGCGCAAAATTAACATTTTATCTCACAAGCAAATGAGCTGTGATAATGTGTTTGTTATGTTGATTTTATATAGAAGTTTGTGAAAGTTTCATAAAAATAAAATAACAAAATAAAATGCCTGGGCCATTGAAGATTGATTTATACCTTATTTTGTCCAGTCCCTGTTACTGAGCTGCAGCCAGCAAGACAAGCAGAGACGTAGGCCACACCATTCTCTCCACAAACAGGATCCCATATGTCAGTAGGGCAGGCGCAGTTTAGGTTGCAGTCTGATTGCAGTTTATCCAGATATGAAACTTGCTCAATACTGGAAGATAATAACAATGTTGTTGTAAAGAGACCGAACTCTCACCTAAGGACACTTTGTGACATTACTCTCATATTGTTTCATGGCAACATCTTAAGTTCATTATAGGGGTCATAGTCTAACAAGGGAATTGATCACAAGGTAAGACCCCATATTAACTACAAAAACCTGTTTGAGTTCTTTAACCAAACTTTGACACTGAATTTGATAATTTTATGAAATGTTGCAGAAATTGCAAGAACCCTAACATAAAAGTACACAGTAAGCCATAGTATGTTTATCCACATTCCTGCATAACTAACATATACTTCTATATTGTGTTAAATATCAATGTCAGAGTAAATGGCTCACTGGCATAAATACCATTAACTAATTTCATTCTCAGTTATGTAGAATATAAATGTTTTTAATTAATTATTCAGGAGCTTCAAACATTATCTTTGTTTTCTTTCATCTTAAATAAAAAAAAAATCATTGTAATTCCATCCCTATTTCCAATAACAAATCCTTTATATATTTCTTTGCGTTTATTTTAGCAAATTCTTCTAACTAGTTCCTATATTGATGACTTACAAATTGTTGCCTGTCTAAGGCTAGGGAAAGCACACATGTGTATAACCATATTTATAAATAGTATTAAATCACAATCACATAAAAAGTTGAATCATATCTGTCCTGTTCCGAGCTGTGCTGAGGGGGTGGGTATCATGAAACCACTCAGAGTGACAAGTTTAGCTTTGCAAACTGCACAATATGACTAATATAGGATTTCTCACGCATGTGACAGAAAATACTAATATCCAGCTCTTGTAAGGCTAATAATTTACATATTGGCCTAGATAACAAGTGGGATTTTTATCACTCATGAGTGCTAACTGCACTCAATGTAAAAAAAAAATAGCGTTTGAAGGTTAGCGCTGGTATTACAAGTTGAAAGTAAAAAGTTAGTGCAAGCAAAAGTCTCAGGCGTGCTGACTTCAAGACTTCGGATATAGCAACCGCGCCAACACCCTCCCCCCATAGACTTCTATGTAGCGTGCTAAAGAAATCGTTTTCTATTTGCCACTCACGTGCTAGACCAACAGCTGAAGGTGTGTTAGGAACAATTCAAATTCCTATGTTCTCCATTTAGAAGAATTTTTAAATATATATTTCGATATAGATATGTTAGACGTGTGCATTTTTTCTTTACAAAGGCATATTTGTTATAAAAATTCAGATATTCGTTTTGTTTTCACGAAACCAATATTCAAACAAATGCACAAAGTTATGTATTAACAAACGGCTAGATTACGAGTTTTGCGGTATGAGTGAAAAAGCAGCGTTAAGGCTCTTTTTCACTACCGCTGGTATTACGAGTCTTGCAGGTTTAGGTGCACCGTACACTTTTTTGGCCGTAACGCAATGTAACTACCGCAGCTTTTAAAAAGTCCTTTTTCAATGGGACATCCCTCCTGCATCACAAACGCTAAAAATAAAATTATTAACCCCTAATCTGCTGCTTCGGACATCGCCGCCACTATAATAAACATATTAACCCCTAAACCGCCGCACTCCCGCATCCCAGACACTAGTTAAATATTATTAACCCCTAATTTGCTGCCCCCGACCTCGCTGCCACCTACTTTATACTTATTAACCCCTAATCTGCCACCCCCAATGTCGCCGCCACCTATATTATAGTTATTAACCCCTAATCTGCTACCCCTAACAACGCCGCCACCTACCTACATTTATTAACCCCTAATCTTCTGCCCAAAACGTCGCCGCCACTATACTAAAGTTATTAACCCCTAAGTCTAACCCTAACACCCACTAACTTTAATGTAATTAAAATACATCTAAATAAAACCTACTATTAATAACTAAATAATTCCTATTTGAAACTAAATACTTACCTGTAAAATAAACCCTAACGGCTAGATTTGGAGTTTTGTCGGTAACGACCCGAAAAACTAACGCCGGCTTTTTTCTGGCCACACCATAAAAATAACTCTGGTATTGAGAGTCCACATAAAGGCTGCGTTAGGCTCCAAAAAAGGAGCGTAGAGCATTTTTAACGCAGCTTCAACTCTCGATACCAGAGTTGCTTACGGACGCGGCCAGCCTCAAAAACGTGCTCGTGCACGATTCCCCCATAGGAAACAATGGGGCTGTTTGAGCTGAAAAAAAACCTAACACCTGCAAAAAAGCCGCGTTCAGCTCCTAACGCAGCCCCATTGTTTGCTATGCGGTAACCCTTCCTACGTCTGCACTTAACACTCTAACATGTACCCCGAGTCTAAACACCCCTAACCTTACACTTATTAACCCCTAATCTGCCGCCCCCGCTATCGCTGACCCCTGCATATTATTATTAACCCCTAATCTTTCGCTCCGTAAACCGCCGCTACTTACATTATCCCTATGTACCCCTAATCTGGTTCCCTAACATCGCCGACCCCTATATTATATTTATTAACCCCTAATCTGTCCCCCTCAACGTCGCCTCCACCTGCCTACACTTATTAACCCCTAATCTGCCGAGCGGACCTGAGCGCTACTATAATAAAGTTATTAACCCCTAATACGCCTCACTAACCCTATATTAAATAGTATTAACCCCTAATCTGCCCTCCCTAACATCGCCGACACCTAACTTCAATTATTAACCCCTAATCTGCCGACCGGAGCTCACCGCTATTCTAATAAATGTATTAACACCTAAAGCTAAGTCTAACCCTAACACTAACACCCCCCTAAGTTAAATATAATTTAAATCTAACAAAATAAATTAACTCTTATTAAATAAATTATTCCTATTTAAAGCTAAATACTTACCTGTAAAATAAATCCTAATATAGCTACAATATAAATTATATTTATATTATAGCTATTTTAGGATTTATATTTATTTTACAGGTAACTTTGTATTTATTTTAACCAGGTACAATAGCTATTAAATAGTTAAGAACTATTTAATAGCTAAAATAGTTAAAATAATTACAAATTTACCTGTAAAAGAAATCCTAACCTAAGTTACAATTAAAACTAACACTATACTATCAATACATTAATTAAATAAACTACCTACAATTAACCTAACACTACACTATCAATAAATTAATTAAATAAACTACCTACAATTAACCTAACACTACACTATCAATAAATTAATTAAATACAATTCCTACAAATAAATACAATTAAATAAACTTGCTAAAGTACAAAAAATAAAAAAGAACTAAGTTACAAAAAATAAAAAATTATCTACAAACATAAGAAAAATATTACAACAATTTTAAACTAATTACACCTACTCTAAGCCCCCTAATAAAACAACAAAGCCCCCCAAAATAAAAAATGCCCTACCCTATTCTAAATTACTAAAGTTAAAAGCTCTTTTACCTTACCAGCCCTGAACAGGGCCCTTTGCGGGGCATGCCCCAAGAAGTTCAGCTCTTTTGCCTGTAAAAAAAAACATACAATACCCCCCCCCAACATTACAACCCACCACCCACATACCCCTAATCTAACCCAAACCCCCCTTAAATAAACCTAACACTAAGCCCCTGAAGATCATCCTACCTTGTATTCACCTCACCAGGTATCACCGATCCGTCCTGGCTCCAAAATCTTCATCCAACCCAAGCGGGGGTTGGCGATCCATCATCCGGTGCCTGAAGAGGTCCAGAAGAGGCTCCAAAGTCTTCATCCTATCCGGGAAGAAGAGGCGATCCGGACCGGCAACCATCTTGATCCAAGCGGCATCTTCTATCTTCATCGGATGACGACCGGCTCCATCCTGAAGACCTCCACCGCGGACCCATCTTCTTCCGGCGACGTCCAACTGCAGAATGACGGTTCCTTTAAGGGACGTCATCCAAGATGGCGTCCCTCGAATTCCGATTGGCTGATATGATTCTATCAGCCAATCGGAATTAAGGTAGGAATATTCTGATTGGCTGATGGAATCAGCCAATCAGAATCAAGTTCAATCCGATTGGCTGATCCAATCAGCCAATCAGATTGAGCTCGCATTCTATTGGCTGATCGGCACAGCCAATAGAATGCGAGCTCAATCTGATTGGCTGATTGGATCAGCCAATCGGATTGAACTTGATTCTGATTGGCTGATAGGGATCCTATCAGCCAATCGGAATTCGAGGGACGCCATCTTGGATGACGTCCCTTAAAGGAACCGTCATTCTGCAGTTGGACGTCGCCGGAAGAAGATGGGTCCGCGGTGGAGGTCTTCAGGATGGAGCCGGTCGTCATCAGATGAAGATAGAAGATGCCTCTTGGATCAAGATGGTTGCCGGTCTGGATTGCCTCTTCTTCCCGGATAGGATGAAGACTTTGGAGCCTCTTCTGGACCTCTTCAGGCACCGGATGATGGATCGCCAACCCCCGCTTGGGTTGGATGAAGATTTTGGAGCCAGGACGGATCGGTGATACCTGGTGAGGTGAAGACAAGGTAGGAGGATCTTCTGGGGCTTAGTGTTAGGTTTATTTAAGGGGGGTTTGGGTTAGATTAGGGGTATGTGGGTGGTGGGTTGTAATGTTGGGGGGGGGTATTGTATGTTTTTTTTTTACAGGCAAAAGAGCTGAACTTCTTGGGGCATGCCCCACAAAGGGCCCTGTTCAGGGCTGGTAAGGTAAAAGAGCTTTTAACTTTAGTAATTTAGAATAGGGTAGGGCATTTTTTATTTTGGGGGGCTTTGTTGTTTTATTAGGGGGCTTAGAGTAGGTGTAATTAGTTTAAAATTGTTGTAATATTTTTCTTATGTTTGTAGATATTTTTTTATTTTTTGTAACTTAGTTCTTTTTTATTTTTTGTACTTTAGCAAGTTTATTTAATTGTATTTATTTGTAGGAATTGTATTTAATTAATTTATTGATAGTGTAGTGTTAGGTTAATTGTAGGTAATTGTAGGTAGTTTATTTAATTAATTTATTGATAGTATAGTGTTAGTTTTAATTGTAACTTAGGTTAGGATTTCTTTTACAGGTAAATTTGTAATTATTTTAACTATTTTAGCTATTAAATAGTTCTTAACTATTTAATAGCTATTGTACCTGGTTAAAATAAATACAAAGTTACCTGTAAAATAAATATAAATCCTAAAATAGCTATAATATAAATATAATTTATATTGTAGCTATATTAGGATTTATTTTACAGGTAAGTATTTAGCTTTAAATAGGAATAATTTATTTAATAAGAGTTAATTTATTTCGTTAGATTTAAATTATATTTAACTTAGGGGGGGTGTTAGTGTTAGGGTTAGACTTAGCTTTAGGGGTTAATCCATTTATTAGAATAGCGGTGAGCTCCGGTCGGCAGATTAGGGGTTAATAATTGAAGTTAGGTGTCGGCGATGTTAGGGAGGGCAGATTAGGGGTTAATACTATTTATTATAGGGTTAGTGAGGCGGATTAGGGGTTAATAACTTTATTATAGTAGCTCTCAGGTCCGCTCGGCAGATTAGGGGTTAATAAGTGTAGGCAGGTGGAGGCGACGTTGTGGGGGGCAGATTAGGGGTTAATAAATATAATATAGGGGTCGGCGGTGTTAGGGGCAGCAGATTAGGGGTACATAAGGATAACGTAGGTGGCGGCGCTTTGCGGTCGGCAGATTAGGGGTTAATAAGTGTAGGCAGGTGGAGGCGACGTTGTGGGGGGCAGATTAGGGGTTAATAAATATAATATAGGGGTCGGCGGTGTTAGGGGCAGCAGATTAGGGGTACATAAGGATAACGTAGGTGGCGGTCGGCAGATTAGGGGTTAAAAAAATTTATTCGAATGTCGGCGATGTGGGGGGACCTCGGTTTAGGGGTACATAGGTAGTTTATGGGTGTTAGTGTACTTTAGAGTACAGTAGTTAAGAGCTTTAGAAACCGGCGTTAGCCCAGAAAGCTCTTAACTACTGACATTTTTCCTGCGGCTGGAGTTTTGTCGTTAGATGTCTAACGCTCACTTCAGAAACAACTCTAAATACCGGAGTTAGATAGGATACGCAATTGACGTAAGGGGATCTGCGGTATGGAAAAGTTGCGGCTGAAAAGTGAGCGTTAGACCCTATTTTGAGTGACTCCAAATACCGGCGGTAGCCTAAAACCAGCGTTAGGAGCCTCTAACGCTGGTTTTCACGGCTAACGCCAAACTCCAAATCTAGGCCTAAGATAGCTACAATATAAATACTAGTTACATTGTATCTAGCTTAGGTTTTATTTTTATTTCACAGCTAAGTTTGTATTTATTTTAACTAGGTTATTACACCTAATCTAATAGCCCTATCAAAATAAAAAAGCCTCCCCAAAATAAAAAAACCCTAGCCTAAATTAAACTGCCAATAGCCCTTAAAAGGGCCTTTTGCAGGGCATTGCCCCAAAGAAATCAGTTCTTTTACCTGTAAAAAAAATACAAACAACCCCCCAACAGTAAAACCCACCACCCACACAACAAAACCCGCCAAATAAAATCCTAACTAAAAAAACCTAAGACGGCATGTCGGGTCTTCAAAAAATGTAAGTGGATCTTTAGGGGATAGTGGTAGGGTTTTTTTTAAGGGTTTATTGGGTAGGTTTTATTTTTAGCTTAGGGTTTGTGCGGAAAAAGAGCTAAATGCCCTTTTAAGGGCAATGCCCATCCAAATGCCCTTTTCAGGGCAATGGGGAGCTTAGGTTTTTTTAGTTAGGATTTTATTTGGCGGGTTTTGTTGTGTGGGTGGTGGGTTTTACTGTTGGGGGGGTGTTTGTATTTTTTTTTTACAAGTAAAAGAGCTAATTTCTTTGGGGCAATGCCCCGCAAAAGGCCCTTTTAAGGGCTATTGGCAGTTTAGTTTAGGCTAGGGTTTTTTTTTTTGGGGGGGGGCTTTTTTATTTTGATAGGGCTATTAGATTAGGTGTAATAAGTTTAAATATTTGATAATTTCTTTTTTATTTTGTGTAATTTAGTGTTTGTTTGTTTTTGTAATTTAATTAATTGTAGTTAATAAATGTAATTTATTTAATTGTAGTGTAAGGTTAGGTGTTAGTGTAACTCAGGTTAGGTTTTATTTTACAGGTAAATTTGCATTTATTTTAGCTAGGTATTTAGTAAATAGTTAATAACTATTTAGTAACTAGTCTACCTAGTTAAAATAAATACAAACTTGCCTGTAAAATAAAAATAAACCCTAAGCTAGATGCAATGTAACTATTAGTTATATTGTAGCTAGCTTAGGGTTTATTTTACAGGTAAGTATTTAGTTTTAAATAGGAATTATTTAGTTAATGATAGTAATTTTTATTTAGATTTATTTTAATTATATTAAAGTTAGTGGGTGTTAGGGTTAGGGTTAGACTTGGGGTTAGGGGCTAATAACTTTAGTATAGTGTCGGCGAAGTTGGGGGCGGAAGATTAGGGGTTAATAAATGTAGGTAGGTGGTGGCGATGTTAGGGGTGGCAGATTAGGGGTTAATAAGTGTAGGAAGGTGTCGGGGGCGGTAGATAAATATAATGTAGGTGTCGGCGATGTCAGGGGTGGCAGGTTAGGGGTTAATAACTTTAGTATAGTGTTGGCGGTGTCGGGGGTGGCAGATTAGGGGTTAATAAATATAATGTAGGTGTTGGTGATGTCAGGGCGGCAGATTAGGGGTGTTTAGACTCGGGGATCATGTTAGGGTGTTAGGTGTAAACATAAGTTTAGTTTGCCCATAGGAATCAATGGGGCTGCGTTACGGAGCTTTACACTCCTTTATTGCAGGTGTTAGGCTTTTTTTCAGCTGGCTCTCCCCATTGATGTCTATGGGGAAATCGTGCACAAACACGTAAAACCAGCTCACCGCAGTGCTGCTATTGGAGTGCGGTATGGAGCTCAATTTTGCTTTACGCTGCAATATTGCCTGCTAACGCCGGGTTTTTGCAAACCTGCAATACCAGCGCTGTAGGTAAGTGAGCGGTGACAAAAACTTGCAAGTTAGTACCGAGCAGCTCTTACCGTAAAACTCATAATCTAGTCGAAAATTAATTAGTATATACTGTATTTGTTTCTTTTAAATTAGCTTTAAAAGGTAAAATACCTACCTATAGCGCGCTGGGGAGCCGCACTAACTCAGACTCTTCTTCATAGAGCTGGGCAGTGCTAAGCCTCCTATTAGTACTGCCCTGGACTCTGTGGCGAAGGGTTGGCATTAGCCCGGCTCCCCCAATGTGCTATAGGTAAGTATAAAACTACAGGTGACACTTTTTCACCTGCAGCAAAGAACATTTACATTAATTTTAGCTATAACAAAGTCTAAATGTTACCAAATGGTGCAGCAAATGAATATTCTGACACTAGCACACCCCACAAAAGAAGCACATTTCCATTCAACCAAAAGTGATGCAAAGCCTGCCCTCGATTCCTAACAGAGATAATCTCACCACCCAGCAAAGAACAGGAATACAAAATCCAGGGCGGTTTTACTTGCTCTTTATCAAAAGTTGTGTAGCTCATAACATGAAACAAATTAAAAAATAGGGGAACACTACATGGTTAAAACGGGACAAAAGCTCAGGAATGAATCTCCACCGATTCACAATCACTAACAAAATAACGGATACAGCAGTAGGGAAACATTTCAACAGACCAAATGCAGGGTTAGAAAATAACAGGACTGTAAAGGAAACTTCAGATACCAAAGGGAAAGAAGGATTTGGGAATACAAATTCATAAGCCTATTTGACTCTTCCAGGGTGGAACTGACCCATGGCTCTCATATTTCCTAAGGACATGGTAAATCTACTAATTTCTTAATAGTAAACCATTCACTCAGAGCTATTTAATCACACAGGTGACTGGTATAATACCCCCTGCCCAGTGGAGACCGATCAGCATCATCCTGCACTCTGTTTACCGCTGTGTTATACATATTCATGTAATCATGTCCAGGAACCACAACTTCCCACATCCCTGTGATGCCCAACTACAACTGTATATAAATATGTCTGAGCTTCACTTGGTCATCTAAAAGCCTATTAGTTAGCTTTTAAAGGTATCACTTGTACATCGCTTTTGTTATTTATACTTTCTGTAATTCAGGCAGAGTATGTTGCTATAAACACATTTCCAATTTACTTCTATTATCATATTTTCTTCATTTTCTTGGTATCTCTTGTAGAAAATAAGAGAGCACGTGTCGGCAGCAGTTTGCAAGAAGGTTATCCATTGGCAAGAGCACTTGATGGAAGCATTTTTTCCTGCCAGCCGTGTTCCAGACATGTGCAGTCTATGCATCTGTGTATCTCTTCAGCAAAGAATAGTGTGAGAACAAAGCAAATCTGATAATAAAATGAATTTTTTTTAAATTGTATGCTCTGAATCACAAATTAAAAATGTTTCTTTCATGATTCAGATAGAGATTGCAATTTTAAACAACTTTCCAATTTACTTCTATTTTCAAATAGTGTGCACGTCTCTAGAACACTATATGGCAGCAGTTTTAGTGTGCACGTCTCTAGAACACTATATGGCAGCAGTTTTAGTGTGCACGTCTCTAGAACACTATATGGCAGCAGTTTTAGTGTGCACGTCTCTAGAACACTATATGGCAGCAGTTTTAGTGTGCACGTCTCTAGAACACTATATGGCAGCAGTTTTAGTGTGCACGTCTCTAGAACACTATATGGCAGCAGTTTTAGTGTGCACGTCTCTAGAACACTATATGGCAGCAGTTTTGCAAGAATGCATTTGTAGGAGCACTAGATGACAGCACTACTTCCTGCCAAGTAGTTCTCCAGATGCTACCTAGGTATCTCTTCAGCATAGAATATCATGGGAAAAAAGCAAATATGATGAGAGAAATACATTTGAAACTTTTAAAAAAATTGTATGTTTTGTCTGAGTCACAAAATCATTTTTTGGGGTTTCATATCCCTTTAAGCTTCATTACATTAAATGGAGCTGCATCTTGTAACTGTTCATCTCTGTGTATAGAACATGCACCACTGTGAAGACCACCAGCATCACAAAACCCCTTCATAAGCTTGTAACAAATCACATAAAACAGACACCACAACAATACATCAGAGTGACAATAAATGCTGCGTCTGTAACTGTTCATCTCTGTGTATAGAGCGTGCTCCACTGTGAAGACCACCAGCATCACAAAACCCCTTCATAACCTTGTAACAAATCACATAAAACAGACACCACAACAATACATCAGAGTGACAATAAATGCTGTGTCTTGTAACTGTTCATCTCTGTGTATAGAACGTGCTCCACTGTGAAGACCACCCGCATCACAAAACCCCTTCATAACCTTGTAACAAATCACATAAAACAGACACCACAACAATACATCACAGTGACAATAAATGCTGCGTCTTGTAACTGTTCATCTCTGTGTATAGAGCGTGCTCCACTGTGAAGACCACCCGCATCACAAAACCCCTTCATAACCTTGTAACAAATCACATAAAACAGACACCACAACAATACATCACAGTGACAATAAATGCTGCGTCTGTAACTGTTCATCTCTGTGTATAGAGCGTGCTCCACTGTGAAGACCACCCGCATCACAAAACCCCTTCATAACCTTGTAACAAATCACATAAAACAGACACCACCACAATACATCACAGTGACAATAAATGCTGCGTCTTGTAACTGTTCATCTCTGTGTATAGAGCGTGCTCCACTGTGAAGACCACCAGCATCACAAAACCCCTTCATAACCTTGTAACAAATCACATAAAACAGACACCACAACAATACATCACAGTGACAATAAATGCTGTGTCTTGTAACTGTTCATCTCTGTGTATAGAACGTGCTCCACTGTGAAAACCACCAGCATCACAAAACCCCTTCACAACCTTGTAACAAATCACATAAAACAGACACCACAACAATACATCAGAGTGACAATAAATGCTGCGTCTTGTAACTGTTCATCTCTGTGTATAGAGCGTGCTCCACTGTGAAGACCACCAGCATCACAAAACCCCTTCATAACCTTGTAATAAATTACATAAAACAGACACCACCACAATACATCACAGTGACAATAAATGCTGCGTCTTGTCCCTGGCTTCCTGTTTCTTGCCGAGGAGCGAGGGTGGTGGATTATATGTGTATTCCATAGATTATGGTAACTAAGATGGTCAGTGATATTCACTAAACCAAATGAAAATCTGTATTTTAGAATAGGCTATTTATAGTATTAATAAAATTGCACTCACCTTACTTGACAACTTAAGGGTCGATTTATCAAGGGCCAAATGGCCCCTGATGCCCGTTTTGAAACAGCAGTTATAAAGCAGTGGTCTTAAGATCACTGCTCCTTAACTGATCCGACGACTTTGAGGCTGCAGACATCAATCCGCTCTATAGTGTACGATCGGTTTGATTGACCCCTTCCTGCACAAGCAGTATGCTGTCAGCATTCAGCAATGTCTGGCGGACATGATACGCTACAGCTATTGATAAATCAGCCCCTTGGTCTTGTTAGTATCATACATCATGTAAACCTGTGTGCTGCTACCTGTATGTATATATATATATATATATATATGTGTGTGTGTGTGTGTGTGTGTGTGTATGTATGTATGTGTGAGTGTGTATGTATGTGTGAATGTGTGTGTGAGTGTATGTATGTGTGAGTGTGTGTGTGAATGTGTGAGTGTATGTATGTGTGAATGTGTGTCTGTGTGTGTGTGTGTGTGTGTGAGTGTATGTATGTGTGTGTATGTATGTATGTGTGAATGTGTGTGTGTATGTATGTGTGAATGTGTGTGTGTATGTGTGTGTGTGTGTATGTGTGAATATGTGTGTGAGTGTATGTATGTGTGTGTATGTATGTATGTGTGAATGTGTGTGTGAGTGTATGTATGTGTGTATATGTGTGAATGTGTGTGTGAGTGTGTATGTACGTGTGTGTGAATGTGTGTGTGAGTGTATGTATGTGTGTATATGTGTGTGAGTGTGTATGTACGTGTGTGTGAATGTGTGTGTGAGTGTATGTATGTATGTATGAATGTGTTTATTTGTGTGTGTGTATGTGTGTGTTTGTTTTGTCTGTGACATTATGTATATGTTTGTTTCTATATGTGTGTGTATGTGTCTGTGTTTATTTGTGTGTATGTGTATATGAGTATGTTTGTGTGTGTTTGTGAATTTGTGTGTGGGTTGCTTTTGTTCTTTATTACATACAATATTAATACTAAACAGAAAAACACATCAGATGAGGAATATCTGAGCAGACTGTACCCATCATATGAAACTGTTAAACCAGCAACAGCAGAGTTCTTGCAGACCATTGCAAAGGCTGAATAATAGATCAGATACTCAATTATTGAACTCCAAAATCCAATCATGGCAGCCTGGTACGTGGTACACTTGAATCTCTTCATCAAATATCCACCCAAAAAGTATCCAATGCAGATAACTGGCAAATTATACACCGCTGTGGGGAAAAAGAAATCTGTGTCAGTCTGAAATACACAAGTATTGCTCTCATGGCACACACTGTTATTTTTATTATTACTGCAGTGATCACAAACATACACGTCCTGTATAAATGCTCCCATCAGTATGAGCAGTGTCAAAAACTGCAGAAGAGCAACGCTGTTCAAAACTATTTCTGTCATCCATACACAAGCGCAGCATCTAAATATGATTATTAGAATTATTTTAGAGGAAAAAATTTGAAGTAAAATCTGCTTACCTTTAAACTGAAACAAACACAACAGCTATTAAATTGTGTCTAACTACTAATGCTTATTGGCTAATATCTACTGATACAGAATATACTTCCTACAAAAACTCTTTGGTTGATTGCCTTATGCTTATCCAAGGTATTAGTTTGTACGTAGGATAACCTTATGCTTATCCCAGGCATTAGTTAGTATGTAGGATAGCCTTATGCTTATCCCAGGTATTAGTTTGTACATAGGATAGCCTTATGTTTATCCCAGGCATTAGTTAGTATGTAGGATAGCCTTATGCTTATCCCAGGCATTAGTTAGTATGAAGAATAGCCTTATGCTTATCCCAGGCATTTGTTAGTACATAGGATAGTCTTATGCTTATCTCAGGCATTAGTTAGTACATAGGATAGCCTTATGCTAATCTCAGGCATTAGTTAGTACATAGGATAGCCTTATGCTAATCTCAGGCATTAGTTAGTACATAGGATAGCCTTATGCTAATCTCAGGCATTAGTTGGTACGTAGGATAGCCTTATGCTAATCTCAGGCATTAGTTAGTACATAGGATAGCCTTATGCTAATCTCAGGCATTAGTTAGTACATAGGATAGCCTTATGCTAATCTCAGGCATTAGCTAGTACATAGGATAGCCTTATGCTAATCTCAGGCATTAGTTAGTACATAGGATAGCCTTATGCTAATCTCAGGCATTAGTTAGTACATAGGATAGCCTTATGCTAATCTCAGGCATTAGCTAGTACATAGGATAGCCTTATGCTTATCCCAAGCATTAGTTAGTACGTAGGATAGCCTTATGCTAATCTCAGGCATTAGTTAGTACATAGGATAGTCTTATGCTTATCTCAGGCATTAGTTAGTACATAGGATAGCCTTATGCTAATCTCAGGCATTAGTTAGTACATAGGATAGCCTTATGCTAATCTCAGGCATTAGTTAGTACATAGGATAGCCTTATGCTAATCTCAGGCATTAGTTAGTACATAGGATAGCCTTATGCTTATCCCAGGCATTAGTTAGTATGTAGGATAGCCTTATGCTAATCTCAGGCATTAGCTAGTAGGTAGTATAGCCTTATGCTTATCCCAGGCATTAGTTAGTATGTAGGATAGCCTTATGCTAATCTCAGGCATTAGTTAGTACATAGGATAGTCTTATGCTTATCTCAGGCATTAGTTAGTACATAGGGTAGTCTTATGCTTATCTCAGGCATTAGTTAGTACATAGGATAGCCTTATGCTAATCTCAGGCATTAGTTAGTACATAGGATAGCCTTATGCTAATCTCAGGCATTAGTTAGTACATAGGATAGCATTATGCTAATCTCAGGCTTTAGCTAGTAGGTAGTATAGCCTTATGCTTATCCCAGGCATTAGTTAGTATGTAGGATAGCCTTATGCTAATCTCAGGCATTAGTTAGTAAATAGGATAGCTTTATGCTAATCTCAGGCATTAGTTAGTACATAGGATAGCCTTATGCTAATCTCAGGCATTAGTTGGTACATAGGATAGCCTTATGCTAATCTCAGGCATTAGTTAGTGTGTAGGATAGCCTTATGCTTATCCCAGCCATTAGTATGTAGGATAGCCTTATGCTTATCTCAGGCATTAGCTAGTAGGTAGTATAGCCTTATGCTAATATCAGGCATTAGCTAGTAGGTAGTATAGCCTTATGCTAATCTCAGGCATTAGCTAGTAGGTAGTATAGCCTTATGCTAATCTCAGGCATTAGTTAGTATGTAAGATAGCCTTATGTTTATCTCAGGCATTAGTTAGTATGTAAGATAGCCTTATGCTTATCCCAGGCATTAGTTAGTATGTAGGATAGCCTTATGCTAATCTCAGGCATTAGTTAGTATGTAGGATAGATTTATGCATATCTCAGGCATTAGTTAGTATGTAGGATAGCCTTATGCTTATCCCAGGCATTAGTTAGTATGTAGGATAGACTTATGCTTATCCCCGGCATTAGTTAGTACGTAGGATAGCCTTATGCTTATCCCAGGCATTAGTTAGTATGTAGGATAGCCTTATGCTTATCCCAGGCATTAGTTAGTATGTAGGATAGCCTTATGCTAATCTCAGGCATTAGTTAGTACGTAGGATAGCCTTAGGCTTATCCCAGGCATTAGTTAGTATGTAGGATAGACTTATGTTTATCCCCGGCATTAGTTAGTACATAGGATAGCCTTATGCTTATTCCAGGCATTAGTTAGTATGTAGGATAGCCTTATGCTTATCCCAGGCATTAGTTAGTATGTAGGATAGCCTTATGCTTATCCCAGGCATTAGTTAGTATGTAGGATAGACTTATGCTTATCCCAGGCATTAGTTAGTATGTAGGATAGACTTATGCTTATCCCAGGCATTAGTTAGTACGTAGGATAGCCTTATGCTTATCCCAGGCATTAGTTAGTACGTAGGATAGCCTTATGCTTATCCCAGGCATTAGTTAGTACGTAGGATAGCTTTATGCTTATCCCAGGCATTAGTTAGTATGTAGGATAGCCTTATGCTTATCCCCGGCATTAGTTAGTATGTAGGATAGCCTTATGCTTATCCCAGGCATTAGTTAGTATGTAGGATAGCCTTATGCTTATCCCCGGCATTAGTTAGTACGTAGGATAGCCTTATGCTTATCCCAGGCATTAGCTAGTACATAGGATAGCCTTATGTTTATCCCAGGCATTAGTTAGTACGTAGGATAGCCTTATGCTTATCCCAGGCATTAGTTAGTATGTAGGATAGCCTTATGCTTATCCCAGGCATTAGTTAGTACGTAGTATAGCCTTATGCTTATCCCAGGCATTCATTAGTATGTAGGATAGACTTATGCTTATCCCCGGCATTAGTTAGTATGTAGGATAGTCTTATGCTTATCCCAGGCATTAGTTAGTATGTAGGATAGCCTTATGCTTATCCCAGGCATTAGTTAGTACGTAAGATAGCCTTATGCTTATCCCAGGCATTAGTTAGTATGTAGGATAGCCTTATGCTAATCTCAGGCATTAGTTAGTACGTAGGATAGCCTTATGCTTATCCCAGGCATTAGTTAGTATGTAGGATAGCCTTATGCTAATCTCAGGCATTAGCTAGTAGGTAGTATAGCCTTATGCTTATCCCAGGCATTAGTTAGTATGTAGGATAGCCTTATGCTAATCTCAGGCATTAGTTAGTACATAGGATAGTCTTATGCTTATCTCAGGCATTAGTTAGTACATAGGGTAGCCTTATGCTAATCTCAGGCATTAGTTAGTACATAGGATAGCCTTATGCTAATCTCAGGCATTAGTTAGTACATAGGATAGCCTTATGCTAATCTCAGACATTAGTTAGTACATAGGATAGCCTTATGCTAATCTCAGGCATTAGTTAGTACATAGGATAGCCTTATGCTAATCTCAGGCCTTAGCTAGTAGGTAGTATAGCCTTATGCTTATCCCAGGCATTAGTTAGTATGTAGGATAGCCTTATGCTAATCTCAGGCATTAGTTAGTACGTAGGATAGTCTTATGCTTATCCCAGGCATTAGTTAGTATGTAGGATAGACTTATGCTTATCCCCGGCATTAGTTAGTATGTAGGATAGACTTATGCTTATCCCCGGCATTAGTTAGTACGTAGGATAGCCTTATGCTTATCCCAGGCATTAGTTAGTACGTAGGATAGCCTTATGCTTATCCCAGGCATTAGTTAGTACGTAGGATAGCTTTATGCTTATCCCAGGCATTAGTTAGTATGTAGGATAGTTTTATGCTTATACCAGGCATTAGTTAGTATGTAGGATAGCCTTATGCTTATCTCAGGCATTAGTTAGTATGTAGGATAGCCTTATGCTTATCCCAGGCATTAGTTAGTACGTAGGATAGCCTTATGCTTTTCTCAGGCATTAGTTAGTACGTAGGATAGACTTATGCTTATCTCAGGCATTAGTTAGTACATAGGATTGCCTTATGCTAATCTCAGGCATTAGTTAGTACATAGGATAGCCTTATGCTAATCTCAGGCATTAGTTAGTACATAGGATAGCCTTATGCTAATCTCAGGCATTAGTTAGTACATAGGTTAGCCTTATGCTTATCCCCGGCATTAGTTAGTACGTAGGATAGCCTTATGCTTATCTCAGGCATTAGCTAGTACATAGGATAGCCTTATGCTTATCCCAGGCATTAGTTAGTACGTAGGATAGCCTTATGCTTATCCCAGGCATTAGTTAGTACGTAGGATAGACTTATGCTTATCTCAGGCATTAGCTAGTACATAGGATAGCCTTATGCTTATCCCAGGCATTAGTTAGTATGTAGGATAGTCTTATGCTAATCTCAGGCATTAGTTAGTACTTAGGATAGCCTTATGCTTATCCCAGGCATTAGTTAGTACATAGGTTAGCCTTATGCTTATCCCCGGCATTAGTTAGTACGTAGGATAGCCTTATGCTTATCTCAGGCATTAGCTAGTACATAGGATAGCCTTATGCTTATCCCAGGCATTAGTTAGTACGTAGGATAGCCTTATCCTTATCCCAGGCATTAGTTAGTATGTAGGATAGCCTTATGCTTATCCCAGGCATTAGTTAGTACGTAGTATAGCCTAATGCTTATCCCAGGCATTCATTAGTATGTAGGATAGCCTTATGCTTATCCCCGGCATTAGTTAGTACGTAGGATAGCCTTATGCTTATCCCAGGCATTAGTTAGTACGTAGGATAGCTTTATGCTTATCCCAGGCATTAGTTAGTATGTAGGATAGCTTTATGCTTATACCAGGCATTAGTTAGTATGTAGGATAGCCTTATGCTTATCCCAGGCATTAGTTAGTATGTAGGATAGCCTTATGCTTATCCCAGGCATTAGTTAATACGTAGGATAGCCTTATGCTTATCTCAGGCATTAGTTAGTATGTAGGATAGCCTTATGCTTATCCCAGGCATTAGTTAGTACATAGGATAGACTTATGCTTATCTCAGGCATTAGTTAGTACATAGGATAGACTTATGCTTATCTCAGGCATTAGTTAGTACGTAGGATAGACTTATGCTTATCTCAGGCATTAGTTAGTACATAGGATAGCCTTATGCTAATCTCAGGCATTAGTTAGTACATAGGATAGCCTTATGCTAATCTAAGGCATTAGTTAGTACATAGGATAGACTTATGCTTATCTCAGGCATTAGTTAGTACATAGGATAGCCTTATGCTAATCTCAGGCATTAGTTAGTACATAGGATAGCCTTATGCTAATCTCAGGCATTAGTTAGTACATAGGTTAGCCTTATGCTTATCCCCGGCATTAGTTAGTATGTAGGATAGCCTTATGCTTATCTCAGGCATTAGCTAGTACATAGGATAGCCTTATGCTTATCCCAGGCATTAGTTAGTACGTAGGATAGCCTTATGCTTATCCCAGGCATTAGTTAGTACGTAGGATAGACTTATGCTTATCTCAGGCATTAGCTAGTACATAGGATAGCCTTATGCTTATCCCAGGCATTAGTTAGTATGTAGGATAGTCTTATGCTAATCTCAGGCATTAGTTAGTACATAGGATAGCCTTATGCTTATCCCAGGCATTAGTTAGTACATAGGTTAGCCTTATGCTTATCTCAGGCATTAGCTAGTACATAGGATAGCCTTATGCTTATCCCAGGCATTAGTTAGTACGTAGGATAGCCTTATGCTTATCCCAGGCATTAGTTAGTATGTAGGATAGCCTTATGCTTATCCCAGGCATTAGTTAGTACGTAGAATAGCCTTATGCTTATCCCAGGCATTCATTAGTATGTAGGATAGCCTTATGCTTATCCCCGGCATTAGTTAGTACGTAGGATTGCCTTCTGCTTATCCCAGGCATTCATTAGTATGTAGGATATCCTTATGCTTATCCCAGGCATTAGTTAGTACGTAGGATAGCCTTATGCTTATCCCAGGCATTAGTTAGTATGTAGGATAGCCTTATGCTTATCCCAGGCATTAGTTAGTACGTAGTATAGCCTTATGCTTATCCCAGGCATTCATTAGTATGTAGGATAGCCTTATGCTTATCCCTGGCATTAGTTAGTACGTAGGATAGCCTTATGCTTATCTCAGGCATTAGCTAGTACATAGGATAGCCTTATGCTTATCCCAGGCATTAGTTAGTACGTAGGATAGCCTTATGCTTATCCCAGGCATTAGTTAGTATGTAGGATAGCCTTATGCTTATCCCAGGCATTAGTTAGTACGTAGTATAGCCTTATGCTTATCCCAGGCATTCATTAGTATGTAGGATAGCCTTCTGCTTATCCCAGGCATTAGTTAGTACGTAGGATAGCCTTATGCTTATCCCAGGCATTAGTCAGTACATAGGATAGCCTTATGCTTATCCCAGGCATTAGTTAGTATGTAGGATAGACTTATGCTTATCCCAGGCATTAGTTAGTACATAGGATAGCCTTATGCTTATCCCAGGCATTAGTTAGTATGTAGGATAGGTTTATGCTTATCCCAGGCATTAGTTAGTATGTAGGATAGCCTTATGCTTATCCCAGGCATTCATTAGTATGTAGGATAGCCTTATGCTTATCCCCGGCATTAGTTAGTACGTAGGATAGCCATTGGGGCCTACCTATCAAGCTCCAAAAGGAGCTTGACGGCCCGTGTTTCTGGCGAGTCTTCAGAATCTCCAGAAACAGCAGTTATGAAGCAGCGGTCACAAAGACCGCTGCTCCATAACCCTGTCCGCCTACTCTGAGCAGGCGGACAGATTTCGTCACAATTCAATCCGATCGAGTACGATCGGGTTGATTGACACCCCCTGCTGGTGGCCAATTGGCCGCGAGTCTGCAGGGGGCGGCATTGCACCAGCAGCTCTTGTGAGCTGCTGGTGCAATGTTAAATGCGGAGATCGTGTTGCTCTCTGCATTCAGTGATGTCTTGCGGACCTGATCTGCACTGTCGGATCAGGTCCGCAAGACATTTCTTAAATATGCCTTTTATGCTTATCCCAGGCATTAGTTAGTACGTACGATAGCCTTATGCTTATTTCAGGCATTGGTTAGTATGTAGGATAGCCTTATGCTTATTTCAGGCATTGGTTAGTATGTAGGATAGCCTTATGCTTATCCCAGGCATTAGTTAGTACGTAGGATAGCCTTATGCTTATCCCAGGCATTAGTTAGTATGTAGGATAGCCTTATGCTTATCCCAGGCATTAGTTAGTATGTAGGATAGCCTTATGCTTATCCCAGGCATTTGTTAGTAAGTAAGATAGCCTTATGCTTATCCCAGGCATTAGTTAATATGTAGGATAGACTTATGCTTATCCCAGGCATTAGTTAGTATGTAGTATAGCATTATGTTTATCTCAGGCATTAGTTAGTATGTAGGATAGCCTTATGCTTATCTCAGGCATTAGTTAGTATGTAGGATAGCCTTATGCTTATCCCAGGCATTAATTAGTATGTAGGATAGTCTTCTTATCCTTGGCATTCATTAGTATTTAGGATAGCCTTATGCTTATCTAAGGCATTAGTTAGTATGTAGGATAGCCTTATGCTTATCCCAGGCATTAGTTGGTACGTAGGATAACCTTATGCTTATCCCACGCATTAGTTAGTACATAGGATAACCTTATGCTTATCTCAGGCATTAGTTAGTATGTAGGATATCCTTATACTTATCCCAGGCATTAGTTAGTATGTAGTGTAGCCTTATGCTTATCCCAGGTATCAGTATGTAGGATAGCCTTATGCTTATCCCAGGCATTAGTTAGTACATAGAATAGCCTTATGCTTATCTCAGGCATTAGTTAGTACATAGGATAGACTTATGCTTATCCTAGGCATTCATTAGTATGTAGGATAGCTTTATGCTAAACACAGGCTTTAGTTAGTACATAGGGTAGAATTTTTATTATTATTTTTGGTCATTTGTAGAGCGCCAACAGATTCCACAGCGCTATAAACATAGGCGGTATACAAGGTAAAATTTATAGGGATCAAATGGGTAGAGTCGCAGTGTTGTAGTCAGCTCTTATAACTGTGATCTTCAAACAGCTGGGCTCTTAGGCTTACATTCTAAGGGGGTTCATGGCATATAGTAATGGAGGAGAGGAATTGGTATAACGAAAGATTAGTGTTGGTTGTATGCATTGCTGAATAGTAGAGTCTTTAGGGAGCACTTGAAGCTTTCAAAACTAGGGGAGAGTCTTGTGGAGCGAGGCAGAGAGTTCCACAAGATGGGACCAGTCTGGAGAAGTCCTGTAAACGGGAATGTGAGGAGGTAACAAGAGAGGAGGAGAGTATGAGGCCGTAAGCAGAGCAAAGGGGATGGAAGGAAGAGTATCTGGAGACAAGGGGGTCAATTTACTAATGTGAGAGCGGACATGAAACAATGTAGCAGGGGGTATCAGTCAACCCAATTGTATTCAGGGCATCAAGCTCTGTACGGAGCTTGTTAAATTGACCCCAAGGTCTAAGATATAGAGGGGAGAAGTGCAGTTGAGGGCCTTGTATGTCAGAGTGAGAATTTTGTGTTTAATCCTGGAGGCAAGAGGAAGACAGTGATGGGATTGGTAGAGAGGTGCAGCAGATGAAGAGCGACGTGCAAGGAAGATGAGCCCGGCAGAGGTATTCAGTAAGGATTTTAAAGGAGCTAGGCAGTAGCTGGGGAGACCAGAGAGGACAGAATTGCAGTAGTCGAGGTGGGAAAGGATGAGAGAGTGGATTAAATCTTAGTTGTGTCTCGTTTAAGAGGTAGATTTGGTTATGCTTATCCCAGGCAGTATTTTGTATGTAAGATAGACTTATGCTTATCCCGGGCATTAGTTAGTATGTAGAATAGCCTTATGCTTATCCCAGGCATTAGATAGTACATAGGATAGCCTTATGCTTATCCCAGGCATTAGTTAGTACATAGAATAGCCTTATTCTTATCCCAGGCATTAGCTAGTAGGTAGGATAGTCTTATGCTTATCCCAGGCATTAGTTAGTATGTAGGATAGCCTTATGCTTATCCCAGGCATTTGATAGTACATAGGATAGCCTTATGCTTATCTCAGGCATTAGTTAGTACATAGGATAGCCTTATGCTTATCCCAGGCATTAGCTATTAGGTAGGATAGCCTTATGCTTATCCCAGGCATTAGTATGTAGGATAGCCATATGCTTATCCCAGACATTAGTTAGTAGGTAGGATAGCCTTATGCTTATCCCAGTCATTAGTTAGTACATAGGATAGCCTTATGCTTATCCCAGGCATTAGTTAGTAGGTAGGATAGCCTTATGCTTATCCCAGTCATTAGTTAGTACATAGGATAGCCTTATGCTTATCCCAGGCATTAGTTAGTAGGTAGGATAGCCTTATGCTTATCCCAGTCATTAGTTAGTACATAGGATAGCCTTATGCTTATCCCAGGCAGTAGGATAGCTATATGCTTATCCCAGGCATTAGTTAGTAGGTAGGATAACCTTATACTTATCTCAGGCATTAGTTAGTACATAGGATAGCCTTATGCTTATCCCAGGCATTAGTTAGTAGGTAGGATAGCCTTATGCTTATCCCAGTCATTAGTTAGTACATAGGATAGCCTTATGCTTATCCCAGGCATTAGTTAGTAGATAGGATAACCTTATACTTATCTCAGGCATTAGTTAGTACATAGGATAGCCTTATGCTTATCCCAGGCATTAGTTAGTAGGTAGGATAACCTTATGCTTATCCCAGTCATTAGTTAGTACATATGATAGCCTTATACTTATCCCAGGCATTAGTAGGTAGGATAACCTTATGCTTATCCCAGGCATTAGTAGGTAGGATAACCTTATGCTTATCCCAGGCATTAGTAGGTAGGATAACCTTATGCTTACCACAAACAGTAATATGGGGAATAGAGGAAGAGGCACAGGGTATGGTTAAGTTAAAAGTTAATCTTTATTATAATTCATAAAAGCAAATAAAGACACCATTTCCCTAATGAAGTGCTTGTAGCAGGAAACGTGTTGGAGTGAAGCTCCTGTGTGGTCAGAGCTTAATGGTGTCTTTATTTGCTTATATGGATTATTATAAAGATGAACTTTTAACTTAAACATAAGTGATGCCTCTTCCTCTACTCCCCATATTGCTGTTTGTGGATTATATTTATTTACAGCGTTGGGGATTGCTTTTGGAGAGTATTGAATCTATTTGACTATTCCCCTTTGTAACTTACGGTTGCCTGTACAGGTCAAATGAATAAACTACGTTAGCCATAGACGTAGCACAGTTGATCAGTGCTACCCCGCCGGAGCTGGGACCTGTATCTGTGAAGCAGAGTTACGCGTGTATAGCCACATTACATCTGCCGGTGAAGCACCATATGTATACTATCGGATCTGTGCGACAGGTCTATCAAGTTAACCAATGCTATTTTATTTATTTGGCATAAAAAATGTGGTTTTATAGTACTTACATACATTATACTTGTGAATCTTCTTGTTGGTACAGTATATTGACACTTTGCAACTGCTAATACACCTCACTTTACTTATTGAGGATTCCTTCAATATAACACGTGATCAGGGGAACTCTGTGATAGGGCCTCCACTATTGGATACACGGAAACTGTCAGAGAGACTGTGAGGATAGATTTAACATACCCCTGGCGGACATGATTAGCTATAGCGAATCATGTCCACCCTGCATCGCTAAATGCTGACAGCATTCGCTGTTGGCATTTAACATTGCACAAGCAGTTCTTGTGAACTGCTCGTGCAATGCCGCCCCCTGCAGATTCGCACCTAATCGGCCGCTATCAGGGGGTGTCAATCAACCCGATCGTATTCAATCGGGCTGATTGATGTCCGCAGCCTCAGAGGCAGCGGACGAGTTAAGGAGCAGCGGTCTTAAGACCGCTGCTTCTTAACTCCTGTTTCCGGCGAGCCTGAAGGCTCACGCGGAAACAGGGGCATTAGGGTCCATTCAGCCCTTAATAACTTGACCCATATATGTGTATTTGCTTATTAGCCTTATGCTTATCCCAGGCATTAATTAGTATGTACCATAGCCTTATGTTTATCCCAGGCATTAATTAGTATGTAAGATAGTCTTATGCTTATCCCAGGCATTAGTTAGTATGTATGATAGCCTTATGTTTATCCCAGGCATTAATTAGTATGTATGATAGCCTTATGCTTATCCCAGGCATTAATTAGTATGTACGATAGCCTTATGCTTATCCCAGGCATTAGTTAGTATATAGGATAGTCTTATGTTTATCCCAGGCATTAATTAGTATGTATGATAGCCTTATGTTTATCCCAGGTATTATTTAGTATATAGGATAGCCTTATGCTTATCCCAATCATTAGTTACTACATCGGATAGCCTTATGCTTATCCCAGGCATTAATTAGTATGTACGATAGCCTTATGTTTATCCCAGGCATTAATTAGTATGTGTGATAGCCTTATGTTTATCCCAGGCATTAATTAGTATGTAAGATAGTCTTATGCTTATCCCAGGCATTAGTTAGTATGTATGATTGCCTTATGCTTATCCCAGGCATTAATTAGTATGTATGATAGCCTTATGCTTATCCCAGGCATTAATTAGTATGTACGATAGCCTTATGTTTATCCCAGGCATTAGTTAGTATATAGGATAGTCTTATGCTTATCCCAGGCATTAATTAGTATGTATGATAGCCTTATGTTTATCCCAGGTATTATTTAGTATATAGGATAGCCTTATGCTTATCCCAATCATTAGTTACTACATCGGATAGCCTTATGCTTATCTCAGGCATTAGTTAGTACATAAGGTAGCCTTATGCTTATCCCAGGCATTAATTAGTATGTACGATAGCCTTATGCTTATCCCAGGCATTATTTAGTATATAGGATAGCCTTATGCTTTTCCCAGGCATTAGTTAGCACATAGTATAGCCTTATTCTTATCCAAGGCATTAGTTAGTATGTAGGATAGCCTTATGCTTATCCCAGGCATTAGTTAGTTCGTAGGATAGCCTTATGCTTATCCCAAGCATTAGTTACTACATCGGATAGACTTATGTTTATCTCAGGCATTAGTTAGTACATAAGGTAGCCTTATGCTTATCCCAGGTATTAGTTAGTACGTAGGATAGCCTTATGCTTATCTCAGACATAAGTTAGTACATAAGGTAGCCTTATGCTTATCCCAGGTATTAGTTAGTACATAAGGTAGCCTTATGCTCATCTCAGGTATTAGTTAGTACGTAGGATAGCCTTATGCTTATCCCACGCATTAATTAGTATGTACGATAGCCTTATGTTTATCCCAGGTATTATTTAGTATATAGGATAGTCTTATGCTTATCCCAAGCATTAGTTACTACATTATATAGACTTATGCTTATCCCAGGCATTAGTTAGTACATAGGATACCCTTATGCTTTTCCCAGGCATTAACTAGTAAGTAGTATAGCCTTCTGCGTATCCCAGGCAAAAGTTAGTACGTAAGATAGCCTTATGCTTATCCCAGGCATTAGTTAGTACGTAGGATAGCCTTATGCTTATCTCAGGCATAAGTTAGTAAGTAGTATAGCCTTATGCTTATCCCAGGCATAAGTTAGTATGTAGTATAGCCTTCTGCGTATCCCAGGCATAAGTTAGGACGTAAGATAGCCTTATGCTTATCCCAGGCATTAGTTAGTACGTAGGATAGCCTTATGCTTATCTCAGGCATAAGTTAGTATGTACGATAGCCTTATGCTTATCTCAGGCATTAGTTAGTACATTGGATAGCCTTCTGCGTATCCCAGGCATAAGTTAGTATGTACGATAGCCTTATGTTTATCCCAGGCATTAATTAGTATGTAGTATAGCCTTCTGCTTATCCCAGGCATAAGTTAGTATGCACGATAGTCTTATGCTTATCTCAGGCATTAGTTAGTATGTACGATAGTCTTATGCTTATCTCAGGCATTAGTTAGTATGTAGGATAGCCTTCTGCTTATCCCAGGCATAAGTTAGTATATAGTATAGCCTTCTGCTTATCCCAGGCATAAGTTAGTATATAGTATAGCCTTATGTTTATCCCAGGCATAAGTTAGTATATAGTATAGCCTTATGCTTATCTCAGGCATTAGTTAGTATGTAGTATAGCCTTCTGCTTATCCCAGGCATAAGTTAGTACGTAGTATAGCCTTCTGCATATCCCAGGCATAAGTTAGTACGTACGATAGCCTTATGTTTATCCCAGGCATTAATTAGTATGTAGTATAGCCTTCTGCTTATCCCAGGCATTAATAAGTATGTAGTATAGCCTTATGCGTATCCCAGGCATAAGTTAGTATGTACGATAGCCTTATGTTTATCCCTGGCATTAATTAGTATGTAGTATAGCCTTCTGCTTATCCCAGGCATAAGTTAGTATGCACGATAGTCTTATGCTTATCCCAGGCATAAGTTAGTATGCACGATAGTCTTATGCTTATCTCAGGAATTAGTTAGTACGTAGGATAGCCTTCTGCTTATCCCAGGCATAAGTTAGTATGTAGTATAGCCTTATGTTTATCCCAGGCATTAGTATGTAGTATAGCCTTCTGCTTATCCCAGGCATAAGTTAGTATGTAGTATAGCCTTCTGCTTATCCCAGGCATAAGTTAGTATGTAGTATAGCCTTCTGCTTATCCCAGGCATAAGTTAGTACGTAGTATAGCCTTATGCGTATCCCAGGCATAAGTTAGTATGTACGATAGCCTTATGTTTATCCCAGGCATTCATTTGTATGTAGTCTAGCCTTCTGCTTATCCCAGGCATAAGTTAGTATGTACGATAGCCTTATGTTTATCCCAGGCATTAATTTGTATGTAGTATAGCCTTATTCGTATCCCAGGAATAAGTTAGTATGTACGATAGCCTTATGTTTATCCCAGGCATTAGTTAGTACGTAGGCTAGCCTTCTGCGTATCCCAGGCATTAGTTAGTACATAGTCTGTACGATAGTCTTATGCTTATCTCAGGTATTAATTAGTATGTAGGATAGCCTTATGCTTATCCCAGGCATTAGTTAGTACGTAAGATAGCCTTATGCTTATCCCAGGCATTAGTTAGTACGTAAGATAGCCTTATGCTTATCCCAGGCATTAGTTAGTATGTAGGATAGCCTTATGCTTATCCCAGGCTTTAGTTATTATGTAGGATAGCCTTATGCTTATCCCAGGAATTAGTTAGTACGTAGTATAGCCTTATTCTTATCCCAGGCATTAGTTAGTATGTAGGATAGTCTTATGCTTATCCCAGGCATTAGTTAGTACGTAGGATAGCCTTATGCTTATCCCAGGCATTAATTAGTATGTAGGATAGCCTTATGCTTATCCCAGGCATTAGTTAGTACGTAGGATAGACTTATGCTTATCCCAGGCATTAGTTAGTACGTAGGATAGCCTTATGCTTATCCCAGGCATTAATTAGTATGTAGTATAGCCTTATGCTTATCCCAGGCATTAGTTAGTACGTAGGATAGCCTTATGCTTATCCCAGGCATTAGTTAGTATGTAGTATAGCCTTATGCTTATCCCAGGCATTAGTTAGTATGTAGGATAGCCTTCTGCTTATCCCAGGTATAAGTTAGTATGTAGTATAGCCTTATGTTTATCCCAGGCATTAGTTAGTATGTAGGATAGCCTTATGCTTATCCCAGGCATTAGTATGTAGGATAGCCTTATGCTTATCCCCGGCATTAGTTAGTATGTAGTATAGCCTTATGCTTATCCCAGGCATTAATTAGTACGTAGGACAGCCTTCTGCGTATCCCAGGCATTAGTTAGTATGTACGATAGCCTTATGTTTATCTAAGGCATTAGTTAGTATGTAGGATAGCCTTATGCTTATCCCAGGCATTAGTTAGTATGTAGGATAGTCTTATGCTTATCCCAGGCATTAATTAGTATGTAGGATAGCCTTATGCTTATCCCAGGCATTAGTTAGTACGTAGGATAGACTTATGCTTATCCCAGGCATTAGTTAGTACGTAGGATAGCCTTATGCTTATCCCAGGCATTAATTAGTATGTAGTATAGCCTTATGCTTATCCCAGGCATTAGTTAGTACGTAGGATAGCCTTATGCTTATCCCAGGCATTAGTTAGTATGTTCTATAGCCTTATGCTTATCCCAGGCATTAGTTAGTATGTAGGATAGCCTTCTGCTTATCCCAGGCATAAGTTAGTATGTAGTATAGCCTTATGTTTATCCCAGGCATTAGTTAGTATGTAGGATAGCCTTATGCTTATCCCAGGTATTAGTAGTTTTCTTGTCTGTCGCTTTTGCTTGTTTGCTGCCCGACTGGATCTGACCCTCTGCCTGACCTCAACTCTGATTTTCGGATTCTGATTTTGTTATTTTTACTTTTTGCCTGCAGTCACTTGCAGCATTCCAGTCCATTTTCTGAGTATTGTCCTTCACACTGATGCTGGGATGAGAAAAATACAGGCCATGAAATTGGCCTGGCAGCTGTGGAGGACATAACTGTATACAAGGGCCATATTGTCTATGTACCCTGCTGAAGTGGCAAAGGCCGTAATACACCAGCGTCATCTACTTGGTGCCCATGCAATGCAATTACATGAACTAAACTCAAGGTGGATCAATTGTTTGCTATTTTTCCGACCAGGGAAAAATCCCTCCAGCTCTGTTGACTCCAGTAGTCAAACCCACGGCTGGATCAGTGCCAGCCTCTGTTGAAATAACTGTTGCTTCTTTCCCTAAAGTTAGTTTTCGTTTGCCAGAGAAAAGTGACGGCAATATCGAGGGGATACCTTAAACAGCGCCGTCTACAGTTTAAAGAAAATTCTGGAGCTTTTTCAACCTCTGCTTCAAAAACCATATTTATAAAATCATTACTTAAAGGGAATGCACTCTCCCCTCATTGAAAAAGAAGATCCTATACTGGACGATTGCAAACAAATTCTTTCTTCGATGAGAGTGGTTTTTAACAAGTCAGGCAGAGCATCAACAGTTGAATCCTCCATCCTTGATTTACGCCAAGGCTTTCAGTCAATTTCCTTTTATGCTATTGAATTTTGTACCCTTGTCTCTGAAACTGACTCGGATGAGAAGTCTTTAAAGGAGGCCTTCCATAAGGGTTTATCGGAGCGTCTAAACGACAAGTTAGCTTTAGACATGTGCGATTCATTTCAGCCGAATTTCGTTTTCGTCTGAATTTTGGTCGATTCGGAGATTCAAATGCATCCGAATCGGCACCATATCTAAAATCCCGAAAAATTCAGAAAATTAATAAATCAGTTTCCGAAATTTCTGATCCATTTTTTTATTCATATTCAGAATTTTTCATTGTTCTAATCTAAACCGCAGTTCCCCGACATCGCCGACACAAACTAAATCACTAAATAAAGCTATTAACCCCTAAACCGCCATACCCCGACATCGCCGACACTAAATCACTGAATAAAGCTATTAACCCCCAAACTGCAGTTCCCCGACACTAACTAAACTTATTAACCCCTAAACCGCCATTCCCAAACATCTCCAACACTAACTTAACTTATGAACCCATAAACTGCAGTTCCCAACACTAACTAAACCTATTAACCCCTAAACCGCCATTCCCAAACATCGCCAACACTAACTAAACCTTTTACCCCTAAACCGCAGTTCCCAACATTGCCGACACTAACTGAAACCTGTGTTGTGGAGTGTTTCCTGATGGACAAGCTTGCAGTCAGCTGGGCAGCTGAGAAGTCCCAGTCCGCCTATATTGCACCTGGAGGTGCTTTTCGTTTTGTAAGTGTGTTTTTGTCTACCTTACAAACTTGCATTGCTATACAGTACTAGGCTATGGTGGTCTATTCTACTTTTCCAGAACAAGATTTGGAGAAGACTTCCGTGGATACCCCCTGGCTTTGTTTGGACCTGAGTCATGTTCAGTGAGCTGGACTACTGCTAAAGTTTCAGCATGTACTAGGCCATTGTGGCGCCTTTGTGTTCTTTTTTTTTTTTAAAGAAACACTAACTAAACCTATTAACCCCTAAACCGCCGGCCCCCACATCGCAACAACCTAAATTAAACTATTAACCCCTTAAACTAACAATCCCTAACTTTAACATAAAATAGACCTAAATTAAAGTTACAATTATTAACTAACTACCTATTTAAAAATAAATACAAACTTACCTGTGAAATAAAAATAAAACCTAAGCTTAAACTAATAAAACCTAACATTACTAAAAATAAAAAACCTAACATTACTAAAAAAGTAAATCTACAATAATAAAAAAATAATAAACGCTAAAATTACAACAACAAAAAAAACTACCATTACAAAAAATAACAAATGAAATTATCAGCTCATTTACTGCTCTTAAAAGGGCATTCAGCTCTTTTTTTGGCCCATTAAAATAAAAAAGCCCTAATCTAAAAAAAAACCCACCCCAAAAAAACAAAACAAATACCTAACACTAACCCAAAAATCAGTACTCACAGTTGCTAAAGTCCGGCGAAAGATGTTGATCCCGGCTGAAAAATTTCAATCAGCCAATAGGAATGAGAGCTGCTTAAATCCTATTGGCTGATTTAAACATAATTTGGTAACTAGCCATAGAACAAGCTATTATGCTATTGTTTGTTCCCAGGTTGAGCGCTTCTCTCTTTTTATTTATGCGAATTATATCTCTTGGGGAAGTCTCCCTAAGCGTGATGTGGGAATCCAGATGTGGACTGGTTGCTCAGTTTGCCTAGAGGGATATGGCTGCACCTCACTGACGAGGCCCACACTAGGTCGAAACATACGTCTGGTGTTTTGCTGTTTCTCTCGTTCAGAGAGGGATTGCCTGGCATTTCTGGGCTGGACTTCACTGTTAAGTCAGGATCAGACTGATATGCTACAGGGAAGTTCTTCTCTGTGAAAGGCACATGTTGAGCAAAAAGAGGCTGCTTCTTGGGTGGTAACTAGCCATAGAACAAGCTATTATGCTATTTTGATGGATGAACAGGATCACCGCTTGGATCAGTTTGCAGTAGCCCTGCAAACCCTGCTGACTCGCACTGCACATTTGGACCAAAGTGTCCCGCAAGTTATGGCTGCTCCTGTTTCCACTGCTGCACCTATGCCTACCAGGAGCATGTCCGGTTCTGCACCTCTACCTCAGTGATATGGAGGCGATCCTATTCAGTGCAGAGGGTTTTTGAACCAGGTGGGCATTTACTTTGAGATGTTACCTCAGGCGTTTCCCTCTGACAAAGCTAAGATGGGATTTCTCATCTCATTACTCTATGACACAGCTCTTGCCTGGGCTAATCTCTTGTGGGAGACTAATAAACCTGTAATTTCAAATTACCCTGAATTTGTGGCCTCATTTTGAAGGGTATTTGATGTTCCGGCTCGCTCCTCCTCTGCTGCTAAACGGCTCATGTCCATTCAGCAAGGTACAAGATCTGTTGCTCAGTATGCTATTGAGTTCCGTACGCTTGCCGCAGAGGTAGGTTGGAACAATGAAGCCCTTGTTGCCGCCTTCTTTCATGGGCTCTCTGTTGTGATTAAAGACGAAGTTGCTGCCAGAGATTTACCAGAGGATCTCGAGTCATTGGTGTCTTTTTTTATCCTAATTGACTCAGAGAGAGGCCCTCTTTCAAGGAGTGCTTGTGGAAGCCTCCTGTTCTGTTGTCTCCTACGTGTTCGTTCCCACCCATGCCTTCTTCTCCTCCCATGCCTCCTGGTCCCGAGTCACCAGGTACTGCTGAGCCGATGCAGCTGGGATTCACGTGTCTCTCCACGGCGGAGAGGGCCTTTAGGAGGAGGGAGTGGCTCTGCCTCTATTGTGGGTTACAGGGTCACCTTTTGAAGTCTTGTCCGACAGGGCCGGGAAACGCTCACACCTAAGGTCCTGTCAGGGGCAGACCTTGGGTGGTTTATCCTCGTCCCCGGAACCACTTAAGGAGAGACCTTTGGTCACGCTTGTCCTTTCCTGGGTGGACTCCTCCATAGTCACTTAGGCTCTTGTTGACTCCGGTGCTGCGGGCTATTTCATTGACACTGCTTTTGTATCAAAGCACTCCATTCCTGTTTTGCCTCGGTCCGTTCCGCTTGCTATTGAGGCCATTGATGGCAGGCCCCTTCAGCCCGCACTCGTTACTCACGAAACTGCTCCGTTATCCATGGCTGTTGGGGCTCTCCATTTTGAAACCCTCCAGTTCCAGGTGATAAACTCTCCCCATTTTCCGGTTGTTCTGGGTTATCTCTGGCTCCAAAAGCACAATCCCAGTCTCGACTGGCGCAGGTCTGAAATTTTGTCGTGGTCCCCGCAATGTATTTCTACTTGTCTTCGGAAACTGGTTAAAGTCTTGTGTACTTCTTCAGTATCTCAATTGCCAGAGGAGTACAGAGAATTCCTAGACGTGTTAGACAAGGTGCGGTATGTTGCCTCCTCACCGGTCTTACGATTGTGCCATAGACCTGCAACCCAGAGCCATTCCTCCTCGGGGCCGGGTGTGCTCTCTGTCTGTTGCAGAGAATTGTGCTATGGAGGAGAATGTTGCCGATGCTCTGTCGCGGGGGATCATCCGCAAATCCTGCTCTCCTGCAGGGGCTGGCTTCTTTTTTGTGAAGAAAAAGGGTGGCGAGTTAAGACCATGTATCGATTATAGGGGTCTTAATCGTCTTACCATTAAAAATGCTTACCCTATTCCAAATTATTACGGAACTCTTTGACCACCTCAAGGGAGATACGGTCTTTACTAAACTTGATTTGAGAGGAGCGTACAATCTCGTTAGGATTAAGGAGGGCCACGAATGGGAAACATAATTTAACACCAAGAGCGGGCATTATGAGTATCTTGTAATGCCCTTTGGCCTATGTAATGCTCCTGCTGTTTTTCAGGAATTTATTAATGATGTCCTACGAGATATGTTGCAACAGTGTGTTGTGGTGTACTTAGACGACATCCTCATACACTCACCCACACTTGAGGCTCATCGTTCTGATGTTACACGAGTTCTTCAGAGACTACGTGAGAACGGCCTGTTTTGTAAACTCGAGAAATGTGAGTTCCATCAGACTCAAGTAACCTTCTTAGGTTATGTTATCTCTGTTGCAGGGTTCTCCATGGATCCTGACAAGTTATCTGCAGTTCTACAGTGGCCTCGCCCAGTTGGTCTTCGGTCTATTCAACGTTTTTTGGGGTTTGCCAATTACTATAGAAAGTTTATTAAAAACTTTTCTTCCTTGGTCAAACCTATCACAGACATGACCCGTAAAGAGAATGATCCACTCCATTGGTCACCTACTGCCATTGAGGCCTTTGATAGTCTTAAGACTACCTTTGCTGCCGCTCCAGTTCTGGCTCATCCTAACCCTGTCCTGCCTTTCGTTCTTGAGGTCAATACATCTGAGACTGGAGTAGGTGCCCTCTTGTCTCAACGTCCCACGCCTGATGGTTCCTTGCATCCGTGTGGTTTCCTCTCTAAGAAATTGTCTCCAGCGGAGTGCAATTATGAAATTGGCGACAGGGAATTATTGGCCATAATTTTGGCACTTATGGAATGGAGGCATCTTCTCGAGGGTACTAGCGTGCCAGTGCTCATTCTTACTGACCACAAGAATTTAACTTATCTATCTGAAGCAAAATGTTTGTTGCCCCGACAGGCCAGATGGGCGCTATTTTTATCTTGGTTTAAATATGTGGTCTCCTACCTGCCTGGTAGTAAAAATGTTAGGGCTGATGCCCTCTCTTGACAATTTTCGCCTCTGTCCAAGGAGGAGTCTGTACCTACTCCTGTTATACCTCCTTACCATATTTTGGCTACCATACGTACTAATTTGACTTCTCCCTTGGGGGAGGAGATCCTGGCTGCACAAACCAATGCACCTCCTGAGAAACCTAGTGGTAAGTGTTTTGTTCCTGAGAATCTTCGAACTAAACTTTTGCACACTTACCACTATCTTAAAGCCGCAGGTCACCCAGGCAAGAACCAAATGATTTGGTCTGTCACTCGACAATTCTGGTGGCCAGGTCTTCGTTCTGATGTTGCTGCGTATGTTGCCTCCTGCTCAGTTTGTGCACAGAATAAGACTCCTCGACTTCTTCCTGTGGGTCTTCTTCAACCTATTGCTAATGGTGAGCCTCCTTGGACACATCTTTCCATGGACTTCATTGTCGAGCTCCCTGTTTCCAATGGAAATACTGTTATCATTATGGTGGTTGACCGTTTTTCTAAAATGTCATATTGCATTCCCTTGATGAAGCTGCCTACCGCTCAGGAGCTTGCTTCAATTTTTGCCCGGGAGGTCTTCCGTTTACATGGGTTACCCAAGGAGATAGTGTCGGACCGGGGTAGCCAGTTTGTCTCCAGATTTTGGCGTTCCTTTTGTGCTCAAATGGGGATCCAGCTTTCCTTCTCCTCGGCATATCACCCTCAGCGGAACGGTCTAATCAAGCTCTGGAACAGTTCCTCCGTTGCTATGTCTCAGATCACCACAATAATTGGTCTAAACTGTTACCTTGGGCAGAGTTTGCTCATAATAGTGCTATTAATGCTTCCTCCAAGTTATCCCCGTTCATGGCGAATTATGGGTTTCAACCATCCTTGTTGCCCGATTCATTCATGTCTCAGGGTATTCCGGCTTTGGAGGAGCATCTCCGGCAACTCTGTTCCACGTGGGTGCAGATTCAGGATTGCTTTCATCGTTCTATGCAGCACCAAAAGTTCCAGGCTGATCTTAGGCGTCTGCCCGCACCTTCCTACCAGGTTGGTGAGAGAGTTTGGCTGTCCTCCCCCAACTTGAACCTTCGTGTGACTTCCAATAAATTGGCTCCCCGTTATGTTGGTCCTTTTTGAATACTCCGACGGGTTAATCCTGTGGCCTACGCTCTTGACCTTCCTCCTGCTATGTGAATCTCCAATGCTTTTCATGTCTCCCTCTTGAAACCATTGGTTTGTAATCGGTTTACCACTGTGTTGCCTCGTCCCCGTCCTATCTTTGTTGACAACCATGAGGAGTATGAGTTCAGCAGCATTATTGACTCTCGTATGTCCAGGGACCGTGTACAGTATTTGGTTCACTGGAGGGGCTACGGTCCGGAGGAGCGTTCTTGTGTTCCCTCCTCTGATGTTCATGCTACCGCCCTCCTCCGTGCCTTCCATGCCCATTTCCCCAATAAGTCTTTTGTCCTCCTGCGGGGGAGGGGTCGTTGAGGGGAGGGTACTGCCAGGGCTTTTCCCTGTTGTGTTTGCCATGTGCTGCTGGTAGCCATTTTACTCACCTCTCTTCCTGACTATGGTGCATTGTGGGGGATGCTGATCATTTCCTGCACTTCCTTTTATGGCCAGACTGGTGTGCATCATTAAAGGGCCTCTATTCAGTATGCTTTGCCTTTGCGTTGTCTCAGACCTGTTTGTGAGAGTTCCTGTGTATTACCTGGCTGCCTGACGTCCTTCCTGGTTCCTGATCCCTGGCTTGTTCCTGACTCTGCTGTTTTCCTTGTTCCTGATTCCGGCTCATCTAACTATTCGCTTTGGCTCCTGACTCGGCTCGTCTGACTACCAGCTCTGGTTTTGACTCCTGGCTTGTTATTTGACTTGTGGACTTTTTATTATTTTTTGCTATTAATAAAGGTGTGATAATTTTTGCACTTCTCGTTTCAGTCTGATTCCTGGCACCCTGACAAGTGGACTCGTTGCTCAGTGTGCCTAGAGGGATATGGCTGCACCTCACTGACGAGGCCCACACTAGGCAAAAACGTACGTCTGGGGTTTTGGTGTTTCTCTTGTTCAGAGAGGGATTGTCTGGTATTTCAGGGCTGGAAAGCACTGTGAAGTCAGGATCAGACTGATATGCTTCAGGAAAGTTCTTCTCTGTGAAAGGCACATGTTGAGCAAAAAGAGGCTGCTTCATGGGTGGTAACAAGCCACAGAACAAGCTATTATGCTATTGTTCGTTCCCAGGTTGAGCGCTTCTCTCTTTTTATTTATCTAAGTTGTATTTACCAGTTTCCTCCCATAAACTTCTCATTAATTTCCTCTTGTGCCTTTATCCCAACCACTTTGATTACTACTATTAGTGGTCAACCATTAGGATCAGCACTCAGCAGGAAACTGATTCTATAAGAATCAATTGTCACTTTATATTGTGTCCTCTCCTATGGATTTCAAGGAGAATTTACTGCATGGATCAGTCTCTACTTTCACAGCTGAAGTACAGATTATTATTATCATTTATTTCTTCTGAATATTTGGATTATCAAGATGTCTCCTGTAAATTGAAGTCTGAGACGCTTCCTCCACATTTTCCATACGGTTGCTTGATTGCTCTGCTACCCTGGAGCAGCCTTTCTTAGGGGGAGAACATTCCCTTTTTGGAAACTCAGGCTTTAGAGTAATATATAAAAGAGAGCCTTGAACGAGGATTTATGCAACCCTCTTCATCTTCAGCTGAGGTTGTTTTGTTTATTTTATTGGGAAGAAGGATGGTGGTCTCCAACCATTTACTGATTATAGGGCTTTAAATGACATACATATTAAAAATAAATATCGCTTGACCTGAGAGGGGCCTACAATTTGATATAAATTTGTGAAGGCCATGAATGGAAGACAGCTTTTTACACTGAGATGTGGGCCTTACAATAGGGCCTATGCAATGCACCAGCAGTCTTTCAAAATGTTATAAATGTCATATTTTGAAAGTACTTAAAGGAATAGTAAAGTCCAAATTAAACTTTCATGATTCAGATAGGGCATGTAATTTTAAACAACTTTCTAATTTACTTTTATAATTAAATTGGCTTTGTTCTCTTGTTATTCTTAGTTGAAAGCTAAAGCTAGTTAGGCTCATATGCTAATTTTTAAGCCCTTGAAGGCCGCCTCTAATCTGAATGCATTTTATATTTTTTTCAAAGCTAGAGGGCATTAGTTCATGTGTTTCATATAGATAATATTGTGCTCATGCACATGAAGTTATTTAACCCCTTAATGACTATAGCACATTTCAATTTTCTTACCGTTTGGAATCAGGGCTATTTTTACATTTCTGCAGTGTTTGTGTTTAACTGTAATTTTCTTCTTACTCATTTATTGTACCAACACATATTATATACCTTTTTTCTAAATGGACTTTTCTAAAGATACCATTATTTTCATCATATATTACAATTTACTATAAAAAAAATATAAAATATGATGAAAAAAAACACACTTTTTCTAACTTTGACCCCCAAAATCTGTTATAAATTTACAACCACCAAAAAACACACATGCTAAATAGTTTCTAAATTTTGTCCTGAGTTTAGAAATACCCAATGTTTACATGTTCCTTGCTTTTTTTGCAAGTTATAGGGAAATAAGTACAAGTAGCACTTTGTTATTTCCAAACCATTTTTTTTTATTAGCGATAGTTACATTGTAAAACTGATATCTGTCAGGAATCCCTTCCCATGTATATATATATATATATATAAAGATACAAAAGGTAACTCAGGCACTTCCAGGAGATTAAGATAAAAAGAAAGCTTTATTTAATCCAAGTGGTAAAAACAGACTAAAGCTTAGTCTAAGCTGACACAGCTTTAACGATTAACATACAGTGAATAAGGACTGCTGGATTCCTGCTGCAGACATGTTTCGTGCTAGGATAGCACTTGTTCACTGCTTACAGGATACCCAGACTCCTCTATGTTTAAAAAGAGAATTTCTTAAAGGTACATATACATTAGTTCAAACATCCTTATTGATTTTAACAATTCTATATGAACTTGTTTACCAAAATATGATACACTATCTCTGGATTCTAATATTAAATTTTAAATTTTTAACCAGGCATATTGTTATGTTGGAGAGTTTTATATATAGCAATCTTGCTTAGTATATAGTTTTATTCAACATCTTAATTCAAAAGGAAACTGCTATTTCTCTCAGTAATGGTATCATATATTGTTTAAAGCCCTATTTATATAATTAATCACCTCTTTAGTGTACACTTGTCTATATAAAATATATATGTGTAGCATATAGACATACCTAATTTGTTTAGAAACACCTAAATTAAAAGGTTGGGGATTCATTAAGAAGATTTGTGAGAATTAAAGAAGATTTAAAGGGATATATATTTAGTTAGACACACAGATCAATGTCTCTCCTAAAATTCAGTCCATTAGGAATAGAGGTACTGGCTGTAAAAATCCAGAAGACCTCTCTTAGGTCTAATTTCTCCTCTCTACTACCCCCTCTCCTCCATTGTGGAACATGGTCTATTGCTTGAACCGATAGTAATTTTATATCTGAATTATGATTATCCCTAAAGTGCCGTGCAATTGGGGTGTCAGATTCAGGATCTTCAATAGATCTTACATGTGCCAAAAATCTATCCTTTAAGGATCTTTTAGTTTTTCCAATGTACTGCTTTTGGCACCCCCTACAGGTCAACATGTAGACTACATGGGTTGTAGTACAATTAATGTAAAAATTTATTTTATGTATTTTATTTGTGGTAGTTGAAGTAAATTTGTCACCCTCTATTACATAGTCACAGGTCTTACATATTTTCTTTCTGCATTTAAAAAAACCTTTTCGTTGTTGTAACCAACATGTATTGCCTGACTTCTTTGTGCAATCAGATGGTGACACATAATTTCCAATCGTTTTCCCCTTTCTTGAGACACAGTCACATCCCTCTCTTACAATGTCTTTTAGTCCCGGATCTGTTTGTAATATTGGAATATTGCGTCTTATAATTTTACATATTTCAGGATACTGTATTCCATACTATATGTTGTAATGAACTTTGGCTTACATTTTCTATTATCAATGCTACTTTGTTTATCTTTGTACATTAATAACATATCTCTAGATATTAAATCAACCTCACTGCGGGCTTTTTTCAATATGTTACTATCATAGCCTCTGTTCATTAGTCTTTCTGTTATGATGTCTGCCTGTTTATTATAGTCTTCAAGACTTGAGCAGTTACGCTTGGCTCGGATATATTGCCCTTTTGGGATAACATGGACAATTTTGGAAGAGAATCTAAGAGTGGAAGAAGATGGTTTAGAAACCGAAATAAAAAGATCAAACATGTTACATTCTCTGATACGGAATATGAAGTGGAGTCATCTGAAGGTGAAACAAATATAGAGGAAGAAGAACCAACAGTATTGCAGGCTACCTTTGAAGGACCAAAAGAAACACAGTCAAAAAACGGACAGTCAGGGACATTGAACCCAGGAAGAAAAAAATACACAGAGGAAAGAGGGGGAAAGGAAGAAGAAAAAGAAAAATTGGAACCCAAGAAACAAAACAAGAAGAAGAAAGAACAACAGAGGGTCTATCCAACGAGATCAGAAGTACACAGAAAGAAATATGCATGAACAATAACGATGTGTTGAACCTATCTGATGTGCCATTAACAAATGAAGAAATGAGGGTTTTGTCAAAAGGTCTCGGCTTTGTACCTACACAGCATTTTAATTTATTCAACACAGTGTTGGATGTAAATCGTTTTGTCAGAAAATTGATGCTGCGGAAACATTTCGCCAATGCTGTGGAGGTACAAAGAGAGACAGGAGTAGCAATTACATCTACTGAGGAAGGCTTAACCTTTTCTGAAGAATGTTCAATTATAGATCTACAGGAGCTATCAGATGTAGGTATAGAACAACAATACATTACTAAGAGGGACTTAGATTTTTCCAAATTCCGAAAAAAGAGCAATTTTTACCCTGTAAATTCTAGAACACATCCTGTAGAGACCTTTCAAAAAGTAGTAGAAGGACAGCTTAGGGAACTTAGTGAAAACTCTAAAAAAACTAAGCATAATATGACGATCAAAGAAAAGGAGGTATTACATAATATCTCTAGTAATGATAAAATCATAGTACATCCCTCAGACAAGGGAGGAAACGTCGTAATATTAAATAGATCTGATTATATAGCTGAGGCTAGACGACAGCTACAAGATGATGAGGTATATAGTAGATTAAAGGAAAATCCAACTATCAAATACAAGGAAATCTTAAGTAAAATTGTGAATAGGGCAAGAAATAACAATGTAATAACAGCAACAATGGCGGAAGCATTATTACCTGAGAATACCACCATTCCCATATACCATTACTTCCCTAAAATCCACAAAAACATGAAAAATCCCCTGGGCGCCCCATTATAGCGGGAATTAATTCACTTAATGAACCTCTATCAGACCTCATGGATACCTATCTACAACCCCTAGTTAACAAATTGCCTAGTTATTTTAGGGATACTACAGATCTACTGTTGAAATTAAGGAATATAGAATGGAAAGAAAGTTATAGGTTCCTAGTGGCAGATGTAACCTCCCTATATACCTCTATAACTCATCAACAAGGTCTTAAAGCAATAGAGTACATGTTGGCAAGTCAAAGTAATTATGATGACAATACTAAACAATTTATTATGTATTCAATTGAGTACTTGCTGACACACAATTTTTTCATGTTTGAGGGGAGCTTCTATCTTCAGAGGCGTGGAACCGCCATGGGGGCAAAGTTTGCCCCCTGTTACGCCAATCTCTTTATGGGATGGTGGGAGCGGTTCCACGTCTTTGGAGATGGCAACCCCCTCAAACAAAATGTCATACTATATGCCAGGTATATAGATGACCTGATTTTTATCATTGACAGCGATGAAAAAGGAGTTGAGAATTTTTGTGATTACTTAAATGTGAATCAGTGTGACATAGAATTTGTAGGGGAACAAAATGCAACACAAATAAGCTTTTTAGACATAGATGTCTTTGTGAAATCAGGTTCATTGGAAACTAAGTTATTCAGGAAAGAAACATCAGGCAATACTACCCTAGAATTCAACTCTTGTCATCCACGACATACAATACATGGTATACCAAAAGGGCAATATATCCGAGCCAAGCGTAACTGCTCAAGTCTTGAAGACTATAATAAACAGGCAGACATCATAACAGAAAGACTAATGAACAGAGGATATGATAGTAACATATTGAAAAAAGCCTGCAGTGAGGTTGATTTAATATCTAGAGATATGTTATTAATGTACAAAGATAAACAAAGTAGCATTGATAATAGAAAATGTAAGCCAAAGTTCATTACAACATATAGTATGGAATATCCTGAAATATGTAAAATTATAAGACGCAATATTCCAATATTACAAACAGATCCGGGACTAAAAGACATTGTAAGAGAGGGATGTGACTGTGTCTCAAGAAAGGGGAAAACGATTGGAAATTATGTGTCACCATCTGATTGCACAAAGAAGTCAGGCAATACATGTTGGTTACAACAACGAAAAGGTTTTTTTAAATGCAGAAAGAAAATATGTAAGACCTATGACTATGTAATAGAGGGTGACAAATTTACTTCAACTACCACAAATAAAATACATAAAATAAATGTTTACATTAATTGTACTACAACCCATGTAGTCTACATGTTGACCTGTAGGGGGTTCCAAAAGCAGTACATTGGAAAAACTAAAAGATCCTTAAAGGATAGATTTTTGGCACATGTAAGATCTATTGAAGATCCTGAATCTGACACCCCAATTGCACGGCACTTTAGGGATAATCATAATTCAGATATAAAATTACTATCGGTTCAAGCAATAGACCATGTTCCACAATGGAGGAGAGGGGGTAGTAGAGAGGAGAAATTAGACCTAAGAGAGGTCTTCTGGATTTTTACAGCCAGTACCTCTATTCCTAATGGACTGAATTTTAGGAGAGACATTGATCTGTGTGTCTAACTAAATATATATCCCTTTAAATCTTCTTTAATTCTCACAAATCTTCTTAATGAATCCCCAACCTTTTAATTTAGGTGTTTCTAAACAAATTAGGTATGTCTATATGCTACACATATATATTTTATATAGACAAGTGTACACTAAAGAGGTGATTAATTATATAAATAGGGCTTTAAACAATATATGATACCATTACTGAGAGAAATAGCAGTTTCCTTTTGAATTAAGATGTTGAATAAAACTATATACTAAGCAAGATTGCTATATATATAAAACTCTCCAACATAACAATATGCCTGGTTAAAAATTTAAAATTTAATATTAGAATCCAGAGATAGTGTATCATATTTTGGTAAACAAGTTCATATAGAATTGTTAAAATCAATAAGGATGTTTGAACTAATGTATATGTACCTTTAAGAAATTCTCTATTTAAACATAGAGGAGTCTGGGTATCCTGTAAGCAGTGAACAAGTGCTATCCTAGCACGAAACATGTCTGCAGCAGGAATCCAGCAGTCCTTATTCACTGTATGTTAATCGTTAAAGCTGTGTCAGCTTAGACTAAGCTTTAGTCTGTTTTTACCACTTGGATTAAATAAAGCTTTCTTTTTATCTTAATCTCCTGGAAGTGCCTGAGTTACCTTTTGTATCTTTTTACATACCTGTACTGTGAGACGAGCAGTAACTACTCGGTAGCATATCCAGGAGACTTGATGACGTCATTCCCCCCCCATTGGAGCTCCGAGAGTGCCGTGAGAGAGCGTGCAGCGTGTAAGGAGGAGGAGATAGAGAGCGACGCTGCAACTGTTGTGGAGTATATATATATATATATATATTTATTTTTAGTAGACAACCCAAAGTATTGATCTAGGCCCATTTTGGTATATTTCATGCCACCATTTCACCGCCAAATGCGATCAAATAAAAAAAATTGTTCACTTTTTCACAAACTTTTAGGTTTCTCACTGAAATTATTTACAAACAGGTTGTGCAAGCATGGCACAAATGGTTTTAAATGTTTCACTGGGAACCCCTTTGTATAGAAATAGCAGACATATATGGCTTTGCCATTGCTTTTTGGTAATTAGAAGACCGCTAAATGCTGCTGTGCACCACACATGTATTATGCCCAGCAGTAAAGGGGTTAAATTAGGTAGCTTGTAGGGTTAATTTTAGCTTAAGTGTAGTGTAGTAGACAACCCAAAGTATTGATCTAGGCCAATTTTGGTATATTTCATGCTACCATTTCACCGCCAAATGCGATCAAATAAAAAACATTGTTCACTTTTTCCCAAACTTTAGGTTTCTCACTGAAATTATTTACAAACAGCTTGTGCAATTATGGCGCAAATGCTTGTAAATTCTTCTCTAGGATCCCCTTTGTTCATAAATAGCAGACATATGGCTTTGGCATTGCTTTTTGGTAATTAGAAGGTCGCTAAATGCCACTGCGCACCACACTTGTATTATGCCCAGCAGTAAAGGGGTTAATTAGGTAGCTTGTAGGATTCATTTTAGCTTTAGCGTAGAGATCAGCCTCCCACTTGACACAGCCCACCCCTTGTCCCTCCCTGACCCCCCTCAAACAGCTCCCTTTCCTCCCCCACCGCCCTCTTAAGTACTGGCAGAAAGTCTGCCAGTACTAAAATAAAAGGCTTTTGTTTTGTTCTTTTTTTTTTTTTTTCATATTTATTCTGTAGTGTATGATTCCCCCTAAGCCCCCAACCTCCCTGATCCCCCCAAGCAGCTCGCTAACCCTCCCCCCTCTAACTGTTTGTTGCCATCTTGGGCACTGGTAGCTGTCTGCCAGTACCCAGTTTGCTGCAAAATGTTATTTATTTATTTTTTTAAATTAAACACCCCATTTTTCTGTAGTGTAGCTGCCCCCCTCAATACACTCCCCACCTCCCCCTCCCAGATCCCTTTCCCAAATACTTCCCTCACTCTCCATGAAGATCCAACCATTTGCGCCCCACCCCGGCCCTCATGCACGCTCCCCCTGCTGGCACCCCCGGATCCAGAACTCATCTGCAGAGATGGGCCGCCCACCCGCCTCCCTCGTATCCCTCCCACGCCACCAACGATCGGCATTATCGCTGGCCAATGCAGAGGGGCCACAGAGTATTTTCCTAAAAAAAGAGTATTGCACGATGCCTCAACATCGAGGCATCGCTGTAATACCCTGAAATCATCTGGAAGCGATCACAATCGCTTCCAGTGCTTGAAACCCCCAGAGGACGTGCTAGGCACGTCTTTGGTCATTAACTGACACCCAATGTACGACGTGCCTAACACGTTCTTGGTCGCCAAGGGGTTAAGAGTCAGCACTAATTTCCTGAAATGCAAGTCTGTCAAAAGTTTTGAGATAAGGAGGCAGTCAGCAGAAGCTTAGATACAAGGTAATTATAGAGGTAAAAAGTATATTTCTATAACAGTGTTGGTTATGCTAAACTAGGGAATGGTAAATAAAGGGATTATCTATCTTTTAAAACAATAACATTTTTGGTGTTTACTATCCCTTTAACCAGATTTATCATTGTGTACCTGGACGATATTCTTCTCTTCTTTTCTCACTGAACATATCAGCATGTTCATCTGATACTCCAGAAGTTCAGAGAAAATTGAATTTTTGTAAGGGATAGAAGTGTGATTTTCACAAACAATCTATTTCCCTTTTGGGTTACATGATTTCCCACAATCAAGTCCTGGCCCCATCTTCAGACCCTTAAGGGCTTTTTAGGTTTTGTCAATTATTATAAAAGATTTATCAAAAACGTTGCTACTTTTGCATCCCCAATCACTGTATTAACTAATAAGGGGGCTGGTACTAAGAATCGGACTCCAGAACCACTCAAACCATTTGAGATATTAAAGAGATAATAAATACAGTATTTTGTTCTGCACCTGTTCTTTGCCATCTTGGTCCCACGCTCCATTTTATTATTGAAGTGGATGCATCGGAACCAGAGCCATTCTTTCACATTGAAATCCCCTTATGTCCAAGGTTTATCCAGTACTACTACTATTCTAAGTAGTTTACTCCTACCAAATTTAATTGTGATGTTGGCAGTAGAGAACTTCTAGGAGGAGTGGCATCATCTCTTGGATACTCAACCCCAGACAGGCCAGAAGGGCTCTTTTTTTCTCTTGTTTAAACTATTCTATTTAATTTAATTTATACCTGGATATGAAAACAAAAAATGGATGCCTTGTCCCGTTAGTTTCCTATGGAAGAGGAGACTACTGAAGACCCTGTCAATATCATTCCTCCTTAGAGAATTATTGCACACTTCTCTACATCTCTTCCTAAGAAGTTTCAGCATGCTCAACCATACAGTGGGGCAAAAAAGTATTTAGTCAGCCACCAATTGTGCAAGTTCTCCCACTTAAGAAGATGAGAGAGGCCTGTAATTTTCATCATAGGTATACCTCAACTATGAGAGACAAAATGTGGAAACAAATCCAGACAATCACATTGTCTGATTTGGAAAGAATTTATTGGCATATTATGGTGGAAAATAAGTATTTGGTCACCTACAAACAAGCAAGATTTCTGGCTCTCACAGACCTGTATCTTCTTCTGTAAGAGGCTCCTCTGTCCTCCACTCATTTCCTGTATTAATGGCCCCTGTTTGAACTTGTTATCAGTATAAAAGACACCTGTCCACAACCTCAAACAGTCACTCTCCAAACTCCACTATGGTGAAGACCAAAGAGCCATCGAAGGACACCAGAAACAAAATTGTAGACTGGCACCAGGCTGGAAAGACTGAATCTGCAATAGGCAAGCAGCTTGGTATGAAGAAATCAACTGTGGGAGCAATAATTAGAAAATGGAAGATATACAAGACCACTGATAATCTCCCTCGATCTGGGGCTCCATGCAAGATCTCACCCCATGGGTCAAAATGAACACAAGAACGGTGAGTAAACATCCCAGAACCACACGGGGGGACCTAGTGAATGACCTGCAGAGAGCTGGGACCAACGTAACAAAGGCTACCATCAGTAACACACTATACCGCCAGGGACTCAGATCCTGCAGTGCCAGACGTGTCCCCCTGCTTAAGCCAGTACATGTCCAGGCCCGTCTGAAGTATGCTAGAGAGCATTTGGATGATCCAGAAGTGGATTGGGAGAATGTCATATGGTCAGATGAAACCAAAGTAGAACTGTTTGGTAGAAACACAACTCGTCGTGTTTGGAGGAGAGAGAATGCTGAGTTGCAACCAAAGAACACCATACCTACTGTGAAGCATGGGGGTGGCAACACCATGCTTTGGGGCTGTTTCTCTGCAAAGGGAACAGGACGACTGATCCGTGTACATGATAGAATGAATGGGGCCATGTATCGTGAGATTTTGAGTGCAAACCTCCTTCCATCAGCAAGGCCATTGAAGATGAAACGTGGCTGGGTCTTTCAGCATGACAATGATCCCAAACACACCACCCGGGCAAAGAAGGAGTGGCTTCGTAAGAAGCATTTCAAGGTCCTGGAGTGGCCTAGCCAGTCTCCAGATCTCAACCCCATAGAAAACCTTTGGAGGGAGTTGAAAGTCCGTGTTGCCCAGCGACAGCCCCAAAACATCACTGTTCTAGAGGAGACCTGCATGCAGGAATGGGCCAACATACCAGCAAATGTGTGTGACAACCTTGTGAAGACTTACAGAAAACGTTTAACCTCTGTCATTGCCAACAAAGGATATATAACAAAGTATTGAGATGAACTTTTGATATTGACCAAATACTTATTTTCCACCATAATTTGCAAATAAATTCTTTCCAAATCAGACAATGTGATTGTCTGGATTTGTTTCCACATTTTGTCTCTCATAGTTGAGGTATACCTATGATGAAAATTGCAGGCCTCTCTCATCTTCTTAAGTGGGAGAACTTGCACAATTGGTGGCTGACTAAATACTTTTTTGCCCCACTGTATATACCAACCATATATACCACCTCCAAATCATATCTATGTTGCTCATCCTCTTTAGCGAGGTATATTGTCTTGGGCTCATGTTAATACTATATGGCCAATTTATCAATGTCTATCCGACATTATACGCTGTAGTGTATTATGTCCGACAGACATCGCTGAATGCTGACAGCATAAGCTGTCAGCATTTAACATTGCACCAGCAGTTCACTAGAACTGCTTGTGCAATGCCACGCTCTGCAAGTTTTGCGGCCTATCGGCCGCTAGCAAGCATTGTCAATCAGGCTCCATTACTTGGTCATCCAGGAGTGAAATACACACTGAAGAGGCTTCTTGCTCATGTTTCGTGGCCACCCATTCACAAAGATGTCAAGCAATGTGACTTTGTGTATCTCTTATACCTTCAATAAAATTCCTCATCAAAAGTCTTCTTTATCCGTTGCCAGTACTTAAAGAACCATGTACTTGATCTACCCTTTTCTAATAGAAACACCACCATATGGGTAGCTGTCGACAGATATTCCTGCTTAACACTGCTTCAGCACAAGAAATTGCTAGGCTCTTTGTGTTTTACGAATATACGGTCTTCATGCTGACATTGTTGGGGACCGAGGGGTACAATTTTGTCTAAGTTTTGGAAAGCAGTGACATTTTGGGAAACAATGTATCTCTATCTTCACCTTACCACCCACAGACTAATGGTCTTTCAGAATGCACTATTCAATCTATGTAGGTGAATCTTCGAATGCCTTTCAGAATAACTGGTCTGATTTACCACCTTTTGCAGAAATGTCACATAATACACAATGGAACAGCTCTATTCAAACTATGCTTGTTCATGCTGCCCTGGGTTATTAGCCTCAAATTTTGGGCTCCAGCTCTTTCTGAAGAGCCAGCTGCCAAACGACATGTACAGTCTTATGTCTGCCCATTGTCATTGTGTTAAGCAGATCCTAAATAAATCTTCGACTACTGCTAAGGATGCAGCTGACAAAAAGAAGAGAACAACCTCGATACAGGATTGGTGATCGACTTTGGCTCTTCACAAAGCATCTTCATCTTAAACAAGCTTTCTTAAGCTAGGACCTCGCTTCATAGGACTTTTGTGGCACATATTTATCCTGTAGATCTTCCATCTGCAATGAAGGTCCATCCAGTTTTTCATGTTTCCTTGTTGAAACCAGTTGCTGTCACACATTTTTCTCATCCTGTCAGGCCTCCAAAACTTTAGAAAATAGAGGGTAATCCTGAATTTGAATTCTCTAGTTAATATAAGAAGATATGATACCTTGCTGCCTGATTGGATTTTTCTTGAGTATTGCCCTTCTCCACCTGATGCTGGAAGGAGAAGACTTATGGCCAGAAAACTAGTGTGGCAGCTGTGCAAGACATAACAGCTACAACCTTTGCATCACATCAACTCCTACCAAACTGTTTATCCAACATATTAACACTTTTTTTCTAGTTCCCCATAGAGCTCGAGATCACCCCACACTATGCTACCCACTACAATTAAGAGATTGCCCTAACATACATCACCAGCACAAGTATCCCTTAAGATGCAACAGAGATTGCACCACCTATGTGACCCCAATTAGTACCACTAACCCAGTAATAAAGGACATAAATACCACGTAATTATATTACTTTTTTGTAATGAATTAGCATACAATCCAATTCAGACTTGTTACTGGAATACACATAGTGAAGTTTACATGGTTTTGTCATATTATTTTAAAAGCCCCTAATCGTATCTTCTTTTCTGAGGCTGATTAGAGACATATATAAATAAGAAATGACTGGCTTGTGAAGTTTGCAGTATGAACTTCCAATTCTTGAGGAAATTAAAAAACACATTTTCAGAGTTAAATTGCAGAAAAGGGGCAGAATAAATACTATAATGTATGGCCAAGATGTTTGTTTTTTACTATTCACAAGTGAACATTTTATATTATTTCATGTCCTATGTGTTGTTCTCCTGAGAGTTTAGTAGTAAGGATGTTACCTTGCGGTCACAACCCCTCAAACCCTCCCATTTCTGGATTTCCTATGGTGGGAGGTCTTTGTGATTAAACAAGCAGTGGAAGTGTGACATAGGATAAAGTAATGTTTATTTATGGTTTGATGCAGTATGGGGTGGTATTTGTGGTTAAACAAGCTGTGGAAGTGTGACATAGGATAAAGTTACAGTGGGGCAAAAAAGTATTTAGTCAGCCACCAATTGTGCAAGTTCTCCCACTTAAGAAGATGAGAGAGGCCTGCAATTTTCATCATAGGTATACCTCAACTATGAGAGACAAAATGTGGAAACAAATCCAGACAATCACATTGTCTGATTTGGAAAGAATTTATTTGCAAATTATGGTGGAAAATAAGTATTTGGTCAATATCAAAAGTTCATCTCAATACTTTGTTATATATCCTTTGTTGGCAATGACAGAGGTTAAACGTTTTCTGTAAGTCTTCACAAGGTTGTCACACACTGTTGCTGGTATGTTGGCCCATTCCTGCATGCAGGTCTCCTCTAGAACAGTGATGTTTTGGGGCTGTCGCTGGGCAACACGGACTTTCAACTCCCTCCAAAGGTTTTCTATGGGGTTGAGATCTGGAGACTGGCTAGGCCACTGCAGGACCTTGAAATGCTTCTTACGAAGCCACTCCTTCTTTGCCCGGGTGGTGTGTTTGGGATCATTGTCATGCTGAAAGACCCAGCCACGTTTCATCTTCAATGGCCTTGCTGATGGAAGGAGGTTTGCACTCAAAATCTCACGATACATGGCCCCATTCATTCTATCATGTACACGGATCAGTCGTCCTGTTCCCTTTGCAGAGAAACAGCCCCAAAGCATGGTGTTGCCACCCCCATGCTTCACAGTAGGTATGGTGTTCTTTGGTTGCAACTCAGCATTCTCTCTCCTCCAAACACGACGAGTTGTGTTTCTACCAAACAGTTCTACTTTGGTTTCATCTGACCATATGACATTCTCCCAATCCACTTCTGGATCATCCAAATGCTCTCTAGCATACTTCAGACGGGCCTGGACATGTACTGGCTTAAGCAGGGGGACACGTCTGGCACTGCAGGATCTGAGTCCCTGGCGGTATAGTGTGTTACTGATGGTAGCCTTTGTTACGTTGGTCCCAGCTCTCTGCAGGTCATTCACTAGGTCCCCCCGTGTGGTTCTGGGATGTTTACTCACCGTTCTTGTGTTCATTTTGACCCATGGGGTGAGATCTTGCATGGAGCCCCAGATCGAGGGAGATTATCAGTGGTCTTGTATGTCTTCCATTTTCTAATTATTGCTCCCACAGTTGATTTCTTCATACCAAGCTGCTTGCCTATTGCAGATTCAGTCTTTCCAGCCTGGTGCAAGTCTACAATTTTGTTTCTGGTGTCCTTCGACGGCTCTTTGGTCTTCACCATAGTGGAGTTTGGAGAGTGACTGTTTGAGGTTGTGGACAGGTGTCTTTTATACTGATAACAAGTTCAAACAGGTGCCATTAATACAGGAAATGAGTGGAGGACAGAGGAGCCTCTTACAGAAGAAGATACAGGTCTGTGAGAGCCAGAAATCTTGCTTGTTTGTAGGTGACCAAATACTTATTTTCCACCATAATATGCCAATAAATTCTTTCCAAATCAGACAATGTGATTGTCTGGATTTGTTTCCACATTTTGTCTCTCATAGTTGAGGTATACCTATGATGAAAATTACAGGCCTCTCTCATCTTCTTAAGTGGGAGAACTTGCACAATTGGTGGCTGACTAAATACTTTTTTGCCCCACTGTATGGTTATTTATGGTTTGATGCATTATGGGGAGTTCTCGGTGGTTAAACAAGCTGTGGAAGTGTGACATAGGATAAAGTAATGGTTATTTATGGTTTCATGCAGTATGGGGAGGTCCCTAGGGTTAAACAAGCTGTGGAAGTGTGACATAGGATAAAGTAATGGTTATTTATGGTTTGATGCAGTATGGGGGGTTCCTGTGGTTAAACAAGCTGTGGAAGTGTGACATAGGATAAAATAATGGTTATTTATGGTTTGATGCAGTATGGGGGGTTCCTGTGGTTAAACAAGCTGTGGAAGTGTGACATAGGATAAAGTAATGGTTATTTATGGTTTGATGCAGTATGGGGAGGTATTTTTGGTTAAACAAGCTGTGGAAGTGTGACATAGGATAAAATAATGGTTATTTATGGTTTGATGCAGTATGGGGAGGTCCCTGTGGTTAAACAAGCTGTGGACGTGTGACATATGATAAAGTAATGGTTATTTATGGTTTGATGCAGTATGGGGAGGTATTTGTGGTTAAACAAGCTGTGAAAGTGTGACATGGGATAAAGTAATGGTTATTTATGGTTTGATGCAGTATGGGGGTCCCTGTGGTTAAACAAGCTGTGGAAGTGTGACATAGGATAAAGTAATGGTTATTTATGGTTTGATGCAGTATGGGGAGGTCCCTGTGGTTAAACAAGCTGTGGAAGTGTGACATAGGATAAAGTAATGGTTATTTATGGTTTGATGCAGTATGGGGAGGTCTCTGTGGTTAAACAAGCTGTGGAAGTGTGATATAGGATAAAGTAATGGTTATTTATGGTTTGATGCAGTATGGGGAGGTCCCTGTGGTTAAACAAGCTGTGGAAGTGTGACATAGGATAAAATAATGGTTATTTATGGTTTGATGCAGTATGGGGAGGTCTCTGTGGTTAAACAAGCTGTGGAAGTGTGACATAGGATAAAGTAATGGTTATTTATGGTTTGAAGCAGTATGGGGAGGTCCCTGTGGTTAAACAAGCTGTGGAAGTGTGACATAGGATAAAGTAATGGTTATTTATGGTTTGATGCAGTATGGGGAGGTCTCTGTGGTTAAACAAGCTGTGGAAGTGTGACATAGGATAAAGTAATGGTTATTTATGGTTTGATGCAATATGGGGAGGTCTCTGTGGTTAAACAAGCTGTGGATGTGTGACATAGGATAAAGTAATGGTTATTTATGGTTTGATGCAGTATGGGGGGTCCCTGTGGTTAAACAAGCTGTGGAAGTGTGATATAGGATAAAGTAAAGGTTATTTATGGTTTGATGCAATATGGGGGGTCCCTGTGGTTAAACAAGCTGTGGACCTGTGACATAGGATAAAGTAATGGTTATTTATGGTTTGATGCAGTATGGGGGGGCCCTGTGGTTAAACAAGCTGTGGAAGTGTGATATAGGATAAAGTAATGTTTATTTATGGTTTGATGCAGTATGGGGGGTCCCTGTGGTTAAACAAGCTGTGGACCTGTGACATAGGATAAAGTAATGGTTATTTATGGTTTGATGCAGTATGGGGAGGTCTCTAGGGTTAAACAAGCTGTGGAAGTGTGACATAGGATAAAGTAATGGTTATTTATGGTTTGATGCAGTATGGGGAGGTCCCTGTGGTTAAACAAGCTGTGGAAGTGTGACATAGGATAAAGTAATGGTTATTTATGGTTTGATGCAGTATGGGGAGGTCTTTGTGGTTAAACAAGCTGTGGAAGTGTGACATAGGATAAAGTAATGGCTATTTATAGTTTAATGCAGTATGGGGAGGTCTCTGTAGTTAAACAAGCTGTGGAAGTGTGACATAGGATAAAGTAATGGTTATTTATGGTTTGATGCAGTATGGGGGGGGTCCCTGTGGCTAAACAAGCTGTGGAAGTGTGACATAGGATAAAGTAATGTTTATTTATGGTTTGATGCAGTATGGGGAGGTCTATGTGGTTAAACAAGCTGTGGAAGTGTGACATAGGATAAAGTAATATTTATTTATGGTTTGATGCAGTATGGGGAGGTCCCTGTGGTTAAACAAGCTGTGGACGTGTGACGTAGGATAAAGTAATGTTTATTTATGGTTTGATGCAGTATGGGGAGGTCCCTGTGGTTAAACAAGCTGTGGAAGTGTGACATAGGATAAAATAATGGTTATTTATGGTTTGATGCAGTATGGGGAGGTCCCTGTGGTTAAACAAGCTGTGGAAGTGTGACATAGGATAAAGTAATGTTTATTTATGGTTTCATGCAGTATAGGGAGGTATCTAGGGTTAAACAAGCTGTGGACGTGTGACATAGGATAAATCAATGGTTATTTATGGTTTGATGCAGTATGGGGAGGTCTCTGTGGTTAAACAAGCTGTGGAAGTGTGACATAGGATAAAGTAATGGTTATTTATGGTTTGATGCAGTATGGGGGGTCCCTGTGGTTAAACAAGCTGTGGAAGTGTGACATAGGATAAATCAATGGTTATTTATGGTTTGATGCAGTATGGGGAGGTCTCTGTGGTTAAACAAGCTGTGGAAGTGTGACATAGGATAAAGTAATGGTTATTTGTGGTTTGATGCAGTATGGGGAGGTCTCTGTGGTTAAACAAGCTGTGGAAGTGTGACATAGGATAAAGTAATGGTTATTTATGGTTTGATGCAGTATGGGGGTCCCTGTGGTTAAACAAGCTGTGGAAGTGTGACATAGGATAAAGTAATGGTTATTTATGGTTTGATGCAGTATGGGGCGGTCTCTGTGGTTAAACAAGCTGTGGACGTGTGACATAGGATAAAGTAATGGTTATTTATGGTTTGATGCAGTATAGGGAGGTCTCTAGGGTTAAACAAGCTGTGGAAGTGTGACATAGGATAAAGTAATGGTTATTTATGGTTTGATGCAGTATGGGGAGGTCTCTGTGGTTAAACAAGCTGTGGACGTGTGACATAGGATAAAGTAATGGTTATTTATGGTTTGATGCAGTATGGGGGTCCTTGTGGTGAAACAAGCTGTGGAAGTGTGACATAGGATAAAGTAATGGTTATTTATGGTTTGATGCAGTATGGGGAGGTCTCTGTGGTTAAACAAGCTGTGGAAGTGTGATATAGGATAAAGTAATGGTTATTTATGGTTTGATGCAGTATGGGGGTCCCTGTGGTGAAACAAGCTGTGGAAGTGTGACATAGGATAAAGTAATGGTTATTTATGGTTTAATGCAGTATGGGGAGGTCTCTGTGGTTAAACAAGCTGTGGAAGTGTGACATAGGATAAAGTGATGGTTATTTATGGTTTGATGCAGTATAGGGAGGTCTCCAGGGTTAAACAAGCTGTGGAAGTGTGACATAGGATAAAGTAATGGTTATTTATGGTTTGATGCAGTATGGGGAGGTCTCTTTGGTTAAATAAGCTGTGGAAGTGTGACATAGGATAAAGTAATGGTTATTTATGGTTTGATGCAGTATAGGGAGGTCCCTGTGGTTAAACAAGCTGTGGAAGTGTGACATAGGGTAAAGTAATGGTTATTTATGGTTTGATGTAGTATAGGGAGGTCTCTAGGGTTAAACAAGCTGTGGAAGTGTGATATAGGATAAAGTAATGGTTATTTATGGTTTGATGCCGTATGGGGAGGTATCTGTGGTGAAACAAGCTGTGGAAGTGTGACATAGGATAAAGTAATGGTTATTTATGGTTTGATGCAGTATGGGAGGTATCCAGGGTTAAACAAGCTGTGGAAGTGTGACATAGGATAAAGTAATGGTTGTTTATGGTTTGATGCAATATGGGGGGTCCCTGTGGTTAAACAAGCTGTGGAAGTGTGACATAGGATAAAGTAATGGTTATTTATGGTTTGATGCAATATGGGGGGTCCCTGTGGTTAAACAAGCTTTGGAAGTGTGACATAGGATAAAGTAATGGTTATTTATGGTTTGATGCAGTATGGGAGGTATCCAGGGTTAAACAAGCTGTGGAAGTGTGACATAGGATAAAGTAATGGTTGTTTATGGTTTGATGCAATATGGGGGGTCCATGTGGTTAAACAAGCTGTGGAAGTGTGACATAGGATAAAGTAATAGTTATTTATGGTTTGATGCATTATGGGGAGGTCTTTTTGGTTAAACAAGCTGTGGAAGTGTGCCATAGGATAAAGTAATGGTTATTTATGGTTTGATGCAGTATGGGGAAGTTTTTGTGGTTAAACAAGCTGTGGAAGTGTGACATCGGATAAAGTAATGGTTATTTATGGTTTGATGCATTATAGGGAGGTCTCCAGGGTTAAACAAGCTGTGGAAGAGTGACATAGGATAAAGTAATATTTATTTTTGTTTTGATTCAGTATGGGGAGGTATTTGTGGTTAAACAAGCTGTGGAAGTGTGACATAGGATAAAGTAATGGTTATTTATGGTTTGATGCAGTATGGGGAGGTATTTGTGGTTAAACAAGCTGTGGAAGTGTGACATAGGATAAAGTAATGGTTATTTATGGTTTGATGCAGTATGGGGAGGTCTCTTTGGTTAAATAAGCTGTGGAAGTGTGATATAGGATAAAGTAATGGTTATTTATGGTTTGATGCAGTATAGGGAGGTCCCTGTGGTTAAATAAGCTGTGGAAGTGTGACATAGGATAAAGTAATGGTTATTTATGGTTTGATGCAGTATGGGGGGGTCCCTGTGGTTAAACAAGCTGTGGAAGTGTGACATAGGATAAAGTAATGGTTATTTATGGTTTGATGCAGTATGGGGGGTCCCTGTGGTTAAACAAGCTGTGGAAGTGTGACATAGGATAAAGTAATGGTTATTTATGGTTTGATGCAATATGGGGAGGTCTTTGTGGTTAAACAAGCTGTGGAAGTGTGACATCGGATAAAGTAATGGTTATTTATGGTTTGATGCAGTATGGGGAGGTATTTTTGGTTAAACAAGCTGTGGAAGTGTGACATAGGATAAAATAATGGTTATTTATGGTTTTATGCAGTATGGGGAGGTCTCTAGGGTTAAACAAGCTGTGGAAGTGTGACATAGGATAAAGTAATGGTTATTTATGGTTTGATGCAGTATGGGGGGTCCCTGTGGTTAAGCAAGCTGTGGACCTGTGACATAGGATAAAGTAATGGTTATTTATGGTTTGATGAAGTATTGGGAGGTCTCTAGGGTTAAACAAGCTGTGGAAGTGTGACATGGGATAAAGTAATGGTTATTCATGGTTTGATGCAGTATGGGGAGGTCCCTGTGGTTAAACAAGCTGTGGAAGTGTGACATAGGATAAAGTAATGGTTATTTATGCTAAAAATAAATACACAGAGCACCTCCTAAAAGGCTAAGACACTAGTAGTGACAAGATTATTTAAATAAAAAATATATTGAAATTCTATAGGGGTATATAAAATATTTTATAACCTACTTATAGCTAAAATATACAAACAAGATACAAAAGTGGATCCACTTAAAATTAACAATAAAATATGCATATATCTATATAAAAAAACAATACAATTGTGGTTAAAAACCACAACAAAATACAATCTTAATCACAAAATAAATTACAATAAAACAGCTGTTAACTGATAAACTGGTTGATGGTTGGATAAAAAATATAAATATATAAAAACATCAATTTACTGAGTAGGTGTCCATAAATATGTAGGTCCCAAACTTTAAATTCTTTCCAGAGAGTGAATGTCCAATATGAAGATTCTATTTTAAAACAATTATCCTTATATATCCTTCGATAAACGGTGAAATGATGAAGTGTGTAAAAAAGAAAAACGTAGTGGTTTTCAAATCAAATTTAAAAAATTATTGTGAATATCCAAAAAATCCTGAAAAGATGATGTGATGAAGTAGGCGTGAATAATCAAAAATGTGTGTCTTGATAAAGGCCAAGTTCTTAGGGCCAAAACGCGTTGTCATATATGGTATATCTTTGAATGAATTGATCCCTGAGACATAGGATCCATTTCTGTATTTTTTACACACAGGAATAACTTTTTAGGAGCATCTCTTCACATCTTGTATTCACATAAGGGTCACTTTATAAGTGTGTTATTCACTTTAACACATCCTAAATATTCATTTGGATTATTTTTTCACATTTTTTCCTTTTTCTTTTTTCATTTTTGTGTACACACATTTTTGATTATTCACGCCCACTTCATCACATCATCTTTTCAGGATTTTTTGGATATTCACAATAATTTTTGAAATTTGTTTTGAAAACCACTACGTTTTTCTTTTTTACACACTTCATCATTTCACCGTTTATCAAGGGATATATAAGGATAATTGTTTTAAAATAGAATCTTCATATTGGACATTCACTCTCTGGAAAGAATTTAAAGTTTGGGACCTACATATTTATGGACACCTACTCAGTAAATTGATGTTTTTATATATTTATATTTTTTATCCAACCATCAACCTGCCTATCAGTTAACAGCTGTTTTATTGTAATTTATTTTGTGGTTTGATGCAATATGGGGGGTCCCTGTGGCATAGGATAAAGTAATGGTTATTTATGGTTTAATGCAGTATGGGGAGGTCTCTGTAGTTAAACAAGCTGTGGAAGTGTGACATAGGATAAAGTAATGGTTATTTATGGTTTGATGCAGTATGTGGAGGTCTCTGTGGTTAAACAAGCTGTGGAAGTGTGACATAGGATAAAGTAATGGTTATTTATGGTTTGATGCAGTATGGGGGTCCCTTTGGTGAAACAAGCTGTGGAAGTGTGACATAGGATAAAGTAATGGTTATTTATGGTTTAATGCAGTATGGGGAGGTCTCTGTAGTTAAACAAGCTGTGGAAGTGTGACATAGGATAAAGTAATGGTTATTTATGGTTTGATGCAGTATGAGGAGGTCTCTGTGGTTAAACAAGCTGTGGAAGTGTGACATAGGATAAAGTAATGGTTATTTATGGTTTGATGCAGTATGAGGAGGTCTCTGTGGTTAAACAAGCTGTGGAAGTGTGACATAGGATAAAGTTATGGTTATTTATGGTTTGATGCAGTATGGGGAGGTCCCTGTGGTTAAACAAGCTGTGGAAGTGTGACATAGGATAAAGTAATGGTTATTTATGGTTTGGTGCAGTATGGGGAGGTCCCTGTGGTTAAACAAGCTGTGGAAGTGTGACATAGGATAAAGTAATGGTTATTTATGGTTTGATGCAGTATAGGGAGGTCTCTAGGGTTAAACAAGCTGTGGAAGTGTGACATAGGATAAAATAATGGTTATTTATGGTTTGATGCAGTATAGGGAGGTCTCTAGGGTTAAACAAGCTGTGGAAGTGTGACATAGGATAAAGTAATGGTTATTTATGGTTTGATGCAGTATAGGGAGGTCCCTGTGGTTAAACAAGCTGTGGAAGTGTGACATAGGATAAATTAATGGTTATTTATGGTTTGATGCAATATGGGGGGTCTCTGTGGTGAAACAAGCTGTGGAAGTGTGACATAGGATAAAGTAATGGTTATTTATGGTTTGATGCAGGTCTCTGTGGTTAGACTTTATTCTCCTTCAGGCGCCTGTTTGATGACATAACAGGCAATGGTGCTGCAGATTCTGTTGGCGCTTTACAAATAACTGATAATAATAATCATGCTAGGGTCTCGATGATCTAAAGTGCTCTGCTCTTGTGAGATTTTGATTAGTGCTCTGGTAAAGCGAAGGGCTACAGAGATCCTATTTCACCTTCTGATTTAATTAGATGAGTAAGAGATATCTTATGTGAAAGAAATACTCTCTCCTCTTTTAAATGAGGTACCATATTACCCTCTGATTTTCAGGGGATCACCATGGTAACGACTTGCTCTAAGTATACATCTGTGCTGTATTTGAGGAGAGGGATGGGTCTTTTTTAGAGTTCCCATTTCCTCCATAAACACAAAGGGATAAGAGAGCCCAGGTTAGTAGTGGGGGACCCCTTCTTTCCAATGTGGTGTCTCATACCCCTATCATTAATAGAGGATTGGCATAAAACGTCAATCACCTACCTAATGCTTTTACTGTATGGGGGCAGTAGCTCCAAACAAGCCCCTATTCCCTAAAGGCAGCATATAACACACACATCACAAGACCTCTTACATGGCCTTTATTACCCCGACCACTACCATAATAAAATTGAATAACCTTTAAAATAAAGGGTTTCATGTAAATGAGGCTATGAAGTGATCAGCATAACAATAACCTGGCACTAACCACTAGCCTTATGTTTTGTGCTGTTGATATCACGGCTCAAAGGTCTACTCTTTTAGACAAAGTTAGGAACAAGCATAAATTCTCATAAATGGGTTAAACCCAAACTTTTTCTTTCATGATTCAGATAGAGAATTTAATTTTAAAAAAGTTTCCAATTTCATTCTATAATCAAATTTGCTTTGTTCTTATGCTATTCTTTGTTGAAGATATATTTAGCTAGGTAGCAATCACATGCCCGAAACACTACATGAAAGGAAATTGTGCTGCCATCTAGTGCTCTTGCTAATGTATAATATTGTTATAAAACTGCTGTCATCTAGTGCTCTTGCTAATGTATAACATTATTATAAAACTGCTGCCATCTAGTGCTCTTGCTAATGTATAACATTGTTATAAAACTTCTGCCATCTAGTGCTCTTTCTGATGTATAACATAGTTATAAAACTGCTGCCATCTAATGCTCTTGCTAATGTATAACATTGTTATAAAACTGTTGCCATCTAGTGCTCTTGCTAATGAATAACATTGTTATAAAACTGCTGCCATCTAGTGCTCTTGCTAATGTATAACATTATTATAAAACTGCTGCCATCTAGTGCTCTTGCTAATGTATAACATTGTTATAAAACTGCTGCCATGTAGTGCTCTTGCTAATGTATAACATTGTTATAAAACTGCTGCCATCTAGTGCTCTTGCTAATGTATAACATTATTCTAAAACTGCTGCCATCTAGTGCTCTTGCTAATGTATAACATTGTTATAAAACTGCTGCCATCTAGTGCTCTGGCTAATGTATAACATTGTTATAAAACTGCTGCCATCTAGTGCTCTTGCTAATGTATAACATTATTATAAAACTGCTGCCATCTAGTGTTCTTGCTAATGTATAACATTATTATAAAACTGCTGCCATCTAGTGCTCTTGCTAATGTATAACATTATTATAAAACTGGTGCCATCTAGTGCTCTTGTTAATGTATAGCATTGTTATAAAACTGCTGCCATCTAGTGCTCTGGCTAATGTATACCATGGTACAACTGCTGCCATCTAGTGCTCTTGTTAATGTATAACATTATTATAAAACTGCAGCCATCTAGTGCTCTTGCTAATGTATAATATTGTTATAAAACTGCTGCCATCTAGCGCTCTTGCTAATGTATAACATTGTTATAAAACTGCTGCCATCTAGTGCTCTTGTTAATGTATAACATTGTTATAAAACTGCTGCCATCTAGTGCTCTTGCTAATGTATAACATTATTATAAAACTGCTGCCATCTAGTGCTCTTGCTAATGTATAATATTGTTATAAAACTGCTGCCATCTAGCGCTCTTGCTAATGTATAACATTGTTATAAAACTGCTGCCATCTAGTGCTCTTGCTAATGTATAATATTGTTATAAAACTGCTGCCATCTAGTGCTCTTGTTAATGTATAATATTGTTATAAAACTGCTGCCATCTAGCGCTCTTGCTAATGTATAACATTATTATAAAACTGCTGCCATCTAGTGTTCTTGCTAATGTATAATATTGTTATTAAACTGCTGCCATCTAGTGCTCTTGCTAATGTATAGCATTGTTATAAAAACTGCTGCGATCTAGTGCTCTTGCTAATGTATAGCATTGTTATAAAACTGCTGTGATCTAGTGCTCTTGCTAATGTATAGCATTGTTATAAAACTGCTGCCATCTAGTGCTCTTGCTAATGTATAGCATTGTTATAAAACTGCTGCCATCTAGTGCTCTGGCTAATGTATAACATTATTATAAAACTGCTGCCATCTAGTGCTCTTGCTAATGTATAACATTATTATAAAACTGCTGCCATCTAGTGCTCTTGCTAATGTATAACATTATAAAAACTGCTGCCATCTAGTGCTCTTGCTAATGTATAACATTATTATAAAACTGCTGCCATCTAGTGCTCTGGCTAATGTATAACATTATTATAAAACTGCTGCCATCTAGTGCACTTGCTAATGTATAACATTGTTATAAAACTGCTGCCATCTAGTGCTCTTGTTAATGTATAACATTATACAACTGCTGCCATCTAGCGCTCTTGCTAATGTATACCATTATTATAAAACTGCTGCCATCTAGTGCTCTTGCTAATGTATAACATTATTATAAAACTGCTGCCATCTAGTGCTCTGGCTAATGTATAACATTATTATAAAACTGCTGCCATCTAGTGCACTTGCTAATGTATAACATTGTTATAAAACTGCTGCCATCTAGTGCTCTTGTTAATGTATAACATTGTACAACTGCTGCCATCTAGTGCTCCTGCTAATGTATACCATTATTATAAAACTGCTGCCATCTAGTGCTCTTGCTAATGTATACCATTATTATAAAACTGCTGCCATCTAGTGCTCTTGCTAATGTATAACATTGTTATAAAACTGCTGCCATCTAGTGCTCTGGCTAATGTATAACATTATTATAAAACTGCTGCCATCTAGTGCACTTGCTAATGTATAACATTGTTATAAAACTGCTGCCATCTAGTGCTCTTGTTAATGTATAACATTATACAACTGCTGCCATCTAGCGCTCTTGCTAATGTATACCATTATTATAAAACTGCTGCCATCTAGTGCTCTTGCTAATGTATAACATTATTATAAAACTGCTGCCATCTAGTGCTCTGGCTAATGTATAACATTATTATAAAACTGCTGCCATCTAGTGCACTTGCTAATGTATAACATTGTTATAAAACTGCTGCCATCTAGTGCTCTTGTTAATGTATAACATTGTACAACTGCTGCCATCTAGTGCTCCTGCTAATGTATACCATTATTATAAAACTGCTGCCATCTAGTGCTCTTGCTAATGTATACCATTATTATAAAACTGCTGCCATCTAGTGCTCTTGCTAATGTATAACATTGTTATAAAACTATTGCCATGTAGTGCTCTTGCTAATGTATAACATTGTTATAAAACTGCTGCCATCTAGTGCTCTTGCTAATGTATAACATTGTTATAAAACTGCTGCCATCTAGTGCTCTGGCTAATGTATAACATTATTATAAAACTGCTGCCATCTAGTGCACTTGCTAATGTATAACATTGTTATAAAACTGCTGCCATCTAGTGCTCTTGTTAATGTATAACATTATACAACTGCTGCCATCTAGCGCTCTTGCTAATGTATACCATTATTATAAAACTGCTGCCATCTAGTGCTCTTGCTAATGTATAACATTATTATAAAACTGCTGCCATCTAGTGCTCTGGCTAATGTATAACATTATTATAAAACTGCTGCCATCTAGTGCACTTGCTAATGTATAACATTGTTATAAACTGCTGCCATCTAGTGCTCTTGTTAATGTATAACATTATACAACTGCTGCCATCTAGCGCTCTTGCTAATGTATACCATTATTATAAAACTGCTGCCATCTAGTGCTCTTGCTAATGTATAACATTATTATAAAACTGCTGCCATCTAGTGCTCTGGCTAATGTATAACATTGTTATAAAACTGCTGCCATCTAGTGCTCTTGTTAATGTATAACATTATACAACTGCTGCCATCTAGCGCTCTTGCTAATGTATACCATTATTATAAAACTGCTGCCATCTAGTGCTCTTGCTAATGTATACCATTATTATAAAACTGCTGCCATCTAGTGCTCTTGCTAATGTATAACATTGTTATAAAACTATTGCCATATAGTACTCCAGAAATGGGCTTGCTAGAAAACAAAGAAAATTTGATAATAGAAGTAAGTTGGAAGGTTTTTTAAAATGATTTGTTCTATCTGAATCATGAAATAGTTTTGGGGTTTTTATGTCCCTTTAATTTTAAAATGTAAATAATATTTCTATATATAGATATTGTATACCTAGTCATTTTCTACATAAATTGCACCATGATGTCTAGCGATAAAAATAATGAATTCTATTTTCTGATTTTAATTCAACAATATAGATATAAAGTCCTACATTTGTTTTGTTTTGGGAAGGTGAGCTGATGCTAAATATGGGACAATAATATGCGGGTTTGTAATAATTAGGGAACAATGACTCCTGTGCTGTTATCTAAATATGTACAGCATAGAAATAACACAACAATGTCATTTTTTTTTGCATTTCACCTGGTGTAATTTTCAAAATATAATGGTATTTATTGTCTAAAAATGCTCGATATCCTGGTATAATTTGTGAGGGTATCGCACATAAAAGAAATGTTTAATTAAAAGAAATTAAAGAAACGTTTAATTTTATTTGTAAATGCAAAGGTCTATAAAAAACAAAAGTCCTAGCACAGGGGTGTGGCTTAGCAGTGTAAGGGTTAAAATGAGGTAGGTTTGTTTGCTCTGTGACAATTAATTTACATTATGTACATTAAATGATTTGCGGGATTCTTCGCACGTACCTATTAAAAAGATGGCTTCTGATGCTGATTTGCCGTACTGCTGTTCCAAGTACTTGGGCATGAATGAAATGAATCCAATAAATGCATCAAACTGTATCACTGTTACAATCACGAACAGGGTGTAAACTTTATTCTTGAATAGATGTTTCAGGGACTGTAGAAATTCTGAAACATAAAACGAGTTCCTTCATCATTACAATGCTGGCAGCGGGTGTATAGCGGCCTCTATTTCGTCTGAAATAAGGTAATGAATAAAAATTCCTGTTCATATAACAAACCCTCAGCATAATAGCCCAACCCTTGGGGGGGGGGGGCAGAAATAATTTCAAAATTTATTGGAAACAAACATTTGAACTGGTTAAAAGACCCTTCATACCTTATTTTAGCTCTGCCTAATCCCCTGTGTTTTTTTTTTTTTAAATTATGAAAAATAAAAAACACTAAGCTTACAAAAAATAATAAACAAAATTATCAAAAATAAAAACAATTACACCTAATCTAATAGCCCTATAAAAATAAAATAGCCCCCCCCCCCAAAATAATAACACCCCCTAACCTATAATAAACTACCAATAGCCCTTAAAAGGTCCTTTTGTAGGGCATTGCCCTAAGTTAAACATCCCTTTTACCTGTAAAGAAATACAAAATCCCCCCTACAGTAAAATCCACCACCCAACCAACCCCCAAAATAAAAAACCTAACTCTTAAAAAAACCTAAGCTACCCATTACTCCTAATGGGGCATTTGTATGGGCATTGCCTTTAAAAGAGCATTTTTAAAAAAGCCCAAAGCCCTAATCTTAAAAAAAAAAAAAAACTCAAAAAAATGAAGAAGAAAAAACTAACACTAACCCCAGAATATCTACTCACAGTTCCTGAAGTCCGTACATCCATCTCCATCCAGGCGGCGATATCTTCATCCATCCCGGGGCATCTCCTATCTTCATCCCGGTGGCACGGAGCGGAACCATCTTGTTCAAATCAGCCAATAGGATTTCAGTAGCTCTGATCCTATTGGCTATTTTGAACAGCCAATAGGATTTCATCCAATTCTCATCCTATTGACTGATTTGAATTTGAAGAATCAAATCAGTCTATAGGAATGCAAGCTATGCCATTTTGAAACGGCTACCTTGCATTCAACTTCAGAGTACGGCAGTGGCCGTATGAAGAGGACACTCCGCGCAGGATGTCTTCGGCCTCCAGGATGGCTCCGCTCCACCGGGATGAAGCTAGAAGACACCCCCGGGATGGATGAAGATATCGCCGCCTGGATGAAGACTTCTCTCCGCCTGGATGAGATGGATGTCCGGACTTCAGGAACTGTGAGAAGATATTCTGGGGTTATTGTTTTATTTTTTATTTTTTTTTGGGTGGGTTCTTTTTTTAGATTATGGCTTTGGGCTTTTTTAAAAAGTGCTGCATGCCCTTTTAAGGTCAATGAAGAAGAGCTGAATGTCCTTTTAAGGACAATGCCCATACAAATGCATCGGGGCAATCAGTAGTTTAGTTTTTTTTTAGAGCTAGTTTTTTTTTATTTTGGGGAGTTGGTTGGGTGGTGGGTTTTATTGTTGAAGGGACTTTGTATTTTTTACAGGTAAAAGAGCTGTTTAACTTAGGGCAATGCCCTACAAAAGGCCCTTTTAAGGGCTATTGGTAGTTTATTTTAGGCTAGGGGGTGTTTTTATTGTGGGGGGGGCATTTTTTTATAGGGCTATTAGATTAGGTGTAATCGTTTTTTATTTTTGATAATTTTGTTTATTATTTTTTGTAAGCTTAGTGTTTATTTTTCGTAATTTAGTGTTTATTATTTTTTTGTAATTTTATTTTTTTTATATTTTTCATAATGTTTTTTTTAAATTTGTAATTTAGATTTTTTAATTTGTAGTATTTTTTTATTTTAGTAATGTTAGGTTAATTTTTAGTTTAATGTTAGGTTTATTTTTATTTCACAGGTAAGTTTTTATTTATTTTAAGATAGTTATATTGTAATTGTAATTTAAAGTTAGGGGGTGTTAGGTTTAGGGGTTAATAGGTTTATTTAGTGGCAGCGATGTGGGAGGCCGGAGGTTTAGGGGTTAATAGGTCTATTTAGTGACAGTCAACACCAGAATTTGTGTTGTTTAATAAGATAGATAATCCCTTTATTACCCATTCCACAGTTTTGCATAACCAACACAGTTATATTAATACACTTTTTACCTCTGTAATTACCTTGTATCTAAGCCTCTGCAAACTGCCCCCTTGTTTCAGTTGTTTTGACAGACTTGCATTTTAGCCAATCAGTGCTCACTCCGGGGTAACTTCACGTGCATGAGCTCAATGTTATCTATATGAAACACATGAACTAATGACCTCTAATGGTCAAAATGCGTTCAGATTGGAGGCAGTCTTCAAGGTCTAGGAAATTAGCATATGAACCTCCTAGGTTTAGCTTTCAACTAAGAATACCAAAAGAACAAAGCAAAATTAATGATAAAAGTAAATGGAAAGTTGATTAAAATTACATTCCCTATTTAAATCCTGAAAGTTTTTTTTTGGACTTGACTGTCCCTTTAAACATAAATATAATGTTTGTTTTTAAATATTTTTTTCTGAATAGAGATTTTAATAATGCTTTCAACAGTGTTTTTTCATATTCTTAAGCAAGAATGCAAGTGGCGCTCGATTTATCGCTTTCACTAAAGCATACGTTTCTCCCCATAGTCTGAACAAAAGACTTTGCAATATCGCCACCTTATTCTCCCCATAGTCTTCAATGGAGGGCTTAGAAGAGAAAAACCTAACCCTTTTCACTTCCGCGCTATCCTGATAGGAGTTATGAATAAAAAATGTTAATGTGATATTTTACAGCTTTTTATATCATCACTTTCATGTGGTATCACATATGGGTAACCTGTTCCCTGCACATAGGTCTCCCTCATCAGGAAAGGGGCAGGTCGTAAAGATATTGTGCGTAGTTAACAGCAGCCCTGATCCTGAGTGACAGAAATGAGATACAGGGGCCGATTTATCAAGCCCGTATGGAGCTTGATGCCTCTGTTTCCGCGTGAGCCTTCAGGCTCACCGGAAACAGAAGTTTTGAAGCAGCGTTCTAAAGACCGCTGCTCCATAAGCTGTCCGCCTGCTCTGAGGTGGTGGAGAGAAATCAACCCGATCGAAAACGATCAGGCTGATTGACACCCCCTGCTAGCGGCCGATTGGCCTTAAATCTGCAGGGTGCGGCATTGCACCAGCTGTTCACAAGAACTGCTGGTGCAATGATGAATGCAGATAGCGTATGCTGTCGGCATTTACCGATGTGCGGCGGACATGATCCGCTACATCGTATCATGTCCGCTCCCACATTAATAAATTTACCCCACAGTGTGAAATAGCCTGTAGTGACTCAGTATAGTAACAACTACGCTTGTGGTATTCACTAGGGTTTGGAGTTTTGATTTCGATCACAGGTGATTCATTACTGATTATGACAGTGCTATCATTATTTAAAGGGACAGTAATTACCTTTTAAATTACAAGACATTTCTGTTAATAACAGACAGCAAGGCTAGCCACAGTGATAAATATAATACAAAGTACCTTGTTTTGCAGTTGTTATCTAAGAAAGGCAATTAGCTGCATATATGTAGCAAGGTTAGCCTTAGAAGTCAGCAAGCTGCATTTCAAGTTCTGAGAATTAGAAACTGATCAATTTCTAAATTACATGAAAGGGGAAAAATACATAATGATAAGGTATTGTAAACTTGTGTCATTATGCATAAACATTTAATATACTCTGTCCCTTTAACGACCCAATTGCTGACAGCTGAGAACCAGACCCATGTATCAGCGCTTTACTCACCCTTCAGAAGGCCCTTCCTGCTCTGTTCTGGTTTCTGGTCACTGTTCTCGTGTGCAATAGGTATACGTGATTCTTCTGGTCCTGCTATATCTTCTTGACCTTCTCTGGGAAGAACTTTAGGTAGAAACCAGAACGGAACTGCAGCAATTAGATTTGCGACTCCGCTGATTAAAAATCCAAGCCACCAAGCGCCAACCCAACGAGCGTCAGTGAGAGTGATGGTAACTTCATCTTAAAAATACATAGAATGTTGTGTAAAACATCAAGTGTCAGACCCACATCTGCTTTAGGAGATATAAGAAGTGATTTGGGATCCTCACACAATGGAGGGACCTTACACTAGCTCTGAAACTGATTAGCCTGGAACACAAACTGTAATAACATAAAATAGAAGTACAAAGCCCCAAATCCACAATTATTCTGAAATCCAGACTTTTTAATTTATATATTTTTAATTTATATTTTTTTAAATGAGATTATTAAACGATTATTTTGTTTGCACCAGTAAGTCACAATCTTCTCTGCCTGGGTCTTGTTTTTTGTGTTGTAAAATGTTCAGTACTGTGCAAACGTCTTAGGCGACCAATAGATTTGTTGTTTTAGCAATGGTATAATGTCCATATATAATTAGCTCTCAGTATCTTTATTATAATACAACCAGAAAATACAAGATAGTTGTATGCAGTATTAAAAAACAGAAAAAAAAATTAGAAAAAAATGCTTTTATTGGCTAAAGGGGCAAGTATTTAGTGTGACCTCCATTTACAGTTGAGAAATAGCATGAACTTTGCTCTCATAAACCTGAATGAAATGGAACCCTAATTAATGAAATTTCTAACACCTGCATTTGTACTACTATTTCATGTCATAATGACTGCTGTGAAAAAAAGTCTATTACATCAGGTTTGTGCAAGACATGCTTTGAGTATTACATACACATGTGGAATGAGTTTAATGCATTGGAAGCTTGCTAAGAATTCCAACTTTCAATCACATCCAAAGATCACAGAAATCATTCTTTTGCATCAGCAAGGCCAGTCTCAAAGGGAAATCTGCAAACAAACTGGATATTCAAGATGTTCTATTCAAGCTGCTATAAAGACATTTGAAGAATTAAGAGCGGTCAATGACAAAAAAGGACTGGAAGACCAAGTAAACTTTCAAAATCTAATGAGAGGTTTCTCAGAGTTTCTTCTTTGAGAGACTGGAAGAAGTCCAGCAAGGACCTGGCTCAGCATCTTGCAGCTTCATCTGGATTACAAGTTGACCCTTCTATAGTCCGAAGAAGTTTGAACAGGTATGGTCTTTGTGGAAGGGTAGCAGACAAGAAACCACTTTTTCAGAAGGGGAACAGGGTGAAAAGGCTAAGATATGCTAAAGCTCACAAAGATTGGAATGAAGATCAGTGAAAAAGAGTATTATTGAGTGACAAATCCAAGTTTGAAATCTTTGGGTCCAATCATCGACAATATGTAAGAAGAGTTGGACAGAGATAGACTAATGAGTTCTTGTGACCTTTAGTGAAACATGGTGGAGAGTCTGTCCTTGTTTGGGGCTGCATTTCTGCAAGTGGTGTTGGCAATAAAGTCCAATTTGATAGGATTATGAATAAGTACAGACAGGTTTTAATTCATCATGCCATTCTTTCTGGAAAGCGTCTGATTCGGAATGTTTTTTATTTTTCAGCATGATAATGATCCCAAGCACACTGCTAATGCATTGAAATCCTATTTGGAGAGAAAAACAGCTGATGCAAAAGATGCACTATGGGATCAACTGGAGAGAGAAAGAAATAAAAGACAAACTAAATCTAAAGAAGTGCTGAAAGAAGCCTGGTATAATACACCAGAAGATTACTTCAGAAAACTTAAGGACAGTATCCCCAAAAGAGTTTAACATGTGCCAAGGGAAGTCACACTAAATACTGACTTTTTCCTAAAGAAGCCATTTTATTCTGAAAATTGTGTATTCTTATATATTGTGTACATATTTCCTGTATTTTCTGATCTGTTCTGTTAATAAAGAGACTGAAAAATAAATAAAACTTTACAAAAACAACAAAGCTGGTGGTGGCCTAAGACTTTTGCACAGTACTGTAAATGCTAATTTATATGTATTTAAAACAACAAGTATTAGCTGTCTAATTACAGGACTGTATTATCTATCTGATAATCCTATGTATACAAGAGTACTAAAATGATATAAAATGACCTTTATGCTTAATGCCTGGGACGTGCATAAGGCTATCCTACATACTAACTAATGTCTGGGATAAGATTAAGGCTATCTTGCATATTAATTAATGCCTAGTATAAGCATAAAGCTTTTCTACATATTACCTAATGCCTGGGATAAACATAAGGCTATCCTACATACTAACTAATGCCGTGGATAAGCATATGGCTATCCTACGTACTAACTAATGCCTAGGCTAAGCATAAGGCAATCCTACATACTAACTAATGCCTGGGCTAAACATAAGGCTATCCTACATACTAACTAATGCAGTGGATAAGCATGTGGCTATCCTACGTACTAATGCATGGAATAAGCATAAGGATATCCTACTTACTAACTAAGGCCTGAGATAAGCATAATTCTATCCTACATTCTAACTAAATTAACTTAGCTAGAGATTTTGATGAGGACTTCTCATTTGAGTGGCTGATCAAAGAGAGTACAAAGTTATACTCTATTCAGCAGTCCAGTGAGCAGGGGATTAAAAAGGAATCAAAACCCAAAATTGTAGCAGAAACTAGGGTGTCACCTAGCCCACTCAATTTTGAGTCTAAAAAGAAAACCTACGCGGAGGTGGCCAGTCAAAACAGACCATCTCCACAGAGGTTTAACTCTGCCCCTTCCCCTACGCGGGCTGAGGCGCAGAGAGAAAATAACCAAAGTAGGGGACATAATCAGGTGAATAATTACTCACAAAGAGAATACTCACCAAATAATTGGTACCCACGCAAAGGTAGATACAATAGATGGCGAAGATATTCTCAGGGTAACCAGACACCCCAAGTATATAATGCTCCCCAAAGTAATAATACTGAACAAGCTGAACCCCAGGGGCAACCACGCCAGAATAGAAATAGCAGCCCTGATTCTTAGGGAACCCAATGGTCCAGGAATCATTATTATGGGGCATCAAGAGATAGGCCCAGGGGTAGAGGTAACTTGTACGATCAAGTAGATATGCTTTTTACCCAGTTAAATCGGTTGAGCGAACAATTCGCTAATATGAGTCAACCTTCTACGGCTCAGCAACCGAACAATACTTTTTTAGGGGTACAGCCAGTGGTCAGCAGTGGACCACAGGCACAACCATAAATACTGCAGTATCACCTGAAGAGGAGGGGAGAGATATACAAAATGTAATAATAAATATCAATGATACTAATCATGTTCTCTCCCCACAGACCGGAAACGGACGATTTAGCCGTGATGACAAGCAACCTCATCCGGGAAAAATTAACAAATCTCTTCTTTTGCAGCATTCTCTTAACCTTATTTCCACAGATGCGGTACACAAGAATCCAGCCAACCCTATCATACAGGGAACCTGTAGGTACGAAGTTCCTTCTGCATGGGAAAATATGGCGGATTCAGGTAACACGTGGCGAAGCCCACAGATGTACAATAATGCAAATTTTATGTGTGAAATGGTAGAAACTGCAGGAAGATATTATGTATTAGCTGAGCTGCAAGATTCAGTCTCCAACCCTATCATGGGATTAATTGATACTGGATCTCAGGCAACTATTTTATCCCTCAGGTACTACACACAGCTAAATGAGCTAACACCCCACAAACCAAAAATAAAAGAATTTGACGGTTCTCTAATAGGAGTTGGGGGTGACTCCCTAAAAGGTAATAAGGATAGTGGGTACAGCGCCAAAAGAGGCCAAGGGATAAATATAAACACCAAAACATAGTCTAGAAATAGTCTAAACAATTCATTTAAAACCATGGAATGGGATGCTTAATCCTTATGAACATATGAGCACTAAACTTCTGCAATAAAAGTAGACAAATAAAATCTAGAAAATCAAATAAAAAGCTGGCAAAGGCAGCTCACAATGAGGTTCAAATAAAATCAATAAAAGTAGCTAACATTAGATCCAAGGATCCATAAGGGCTAAGTATAACCTTGACAATGAGAGTGTATGTAACGTGAGTTGGTGCAAGGTGCAAACTAACATACACAGAATATAAACAATAATGAAATTACAAACAATAATGAAATGAACGCTTGCAGAAAAATGTGCCCATGGCACTGCAGTGCAAAAAGAAAAACAAAAAGACAAAAAAGTGAAAAAAATGTGTATATAAATGGGAGGAAAGTCACAATGAAAAAATCAAATGTCACAGTGAAAAAAATGCAATGAAAAATCAATCCAAAAAATGCTGTTCAACAAATGTCAGTGAAGAACCAAAAAGTTGAAATGAATTGTGCTTATTAATCCAAATGAAAGTCACCAAACACAAATCACACTAAAAACCTTGTATCTGGGGAAGGGGAGTACCCAGGTGAATCCTGACGGCTGTTAGCTGCTCCTGTGGTGTCCTTGTTGCGTACCTGCAGCCAAAGTTCACAACATAGCGTAACAAATTTTAAAAAAACAATAGAGGCTATAAAATAATGCTTACCAATGGGTCTACGCGTTTCGGTCCTCAGTGGACCTTTCTCAAGACTGATACATTGGTAAGCTGGATGGCTTTAAATAGCATTATCAATTTGAAAACCGGATGTGACTCAAAATTCAGCTTCAGGTTTCGAAATATTATTAAATTGTACATATATTTAAAACAATAGTGTTTTGTTTCATGTTTATCTTATTGGCATAATTTGATTCTCTACTTAGGTTAAGTGTATATGAATGAAGATCGTTACTATAATGTATGGCTGTTTGTTAGACTTGATATGTCACAATTGCCAGGAATAGAACTTCATTCCGGTTTACGGAACTGACTAGATTGCGTTATATTTGTTAACGATCAATAGTTATTTCCTGAACATTTAATTGGTCGTGACATCAAGACACAATATCTGTGTCCTATCAATGGTATATATAAACAATGGCATTTATAGCTTATGGCTCTATGGATATAACAGTACTCAAAAGCATTACGTCACATCCGGTTCATGGAACTGACAATCGTGGGTGTTTAGATGATGATATCATCTGTATATATGTCTGAACTATCTCAAAGGAACAATATGTCATGAGGGAATTTATGTAAAGCGATTCTTTGTGAGGATATCGTTAGTATTTTCTTACGATAATCCGACGATTTCATTGGTCGTGACGTCACAACTCAATATCGGCCTTCTTATTGGTAAAGAGGAGGAGGTGTGTAAGGGATGGCTATCCTGATTGGGTGCCATGTGTTAGAGTACAAGGATGATAAATAAAGCTTAGATGACACATAACACTTAGTCAGTGATTTAGAGGAAAAAGAGACAGTATAAAATCTAGAATATTCCATTATCCAGAAGGAGTTATTAGACGTACTTATTTCTCCTTCTTCATTGTATACATATGTGAGTATGGTCTAACAAATAGAGTATAAAGATATGAGGTCTTTGACTCCTTGAAACAGGAGCATAGCCCCCATTGTTTAGGGCATCTTAACCTCCCTATGCAGGCCAACATAGATAGGAGGATATGAGAGAATAAGATGTATAGTTGCATTTGTAATTAACATCAATAATAATGCGAGAAAGTATAGTGTACAATGGCATTCATACTAAACAATCAATAATAATGTATAACAGTCTTATGAATATTAAAGAATCATAATCCAAGCAGAACCCAAGTCTGTGGGTCGCATTTGAGCATATATATACACATATTAGATGTTTATGAACAATTGGATGTCATAAAGAAGAGGAGAGTTGGCTCTCATATAAGTTATTACGAAACACATATAGAAGGCGTAATTAACATCAATAGTAATGTATAACAGTCTTATGACTACTAAAGGATCATAATCCAAGCAAAACCCAAGTCTATGGGTCGCATTTGAGCATATATATACACACATCAGGTGTTTATGAACAATTGAATGTCATAAAAAGAGGAGAGTTGGCTCTCACATGAGTGATTACAAAACATATAGAGCTTAAAGGGTGATAGTATAGAGAGAAGTCTCCATTGCATCAAAAAAAAGGTTGTTTATACCTAAATGTGACTATATTGATTTTAAGAAAGGAAAGATAGGTCTCAACCAACATCACAGTGACCACCCTAATTGTAGATGGTTTGGGAACTAGAATGGCAATGACAGAGCAAATTGACAATAACTTGTATAATAGCTAAGCAGGGAAGTGTATAAATGTCTATGTAACAAACTAAAAGAATAATTCTTCATAGGTTGAGACCTATCTTTCCTTTCTTAAAATCCATATAGTCACATTTAGGTATAAACAACCTTTTTTTGATGCAAAAGAGACTTCTCTCTATACTATCACCCTTTAAGCTCTATAGGTTTTGTAATCACTCATGTGAGAGCCAACTCTCCTCTTTTTATGACATTCAATTGTTCATAAACACCTGATGTGTGTATATATATATGCTCAAATGCGACCCATAGACTTGGGTTTTGCTTGGATTATGATCCTTTAGTAGTCATAAGACTGTTATACATTATTATTGATGTTAATTACGCCTTCTATATATGTTCCGTAATAACTTATATGAGAGCCAACTCTCCTCTTCTTTATGTCATCCAATTGTTCATAAACATCTGATATGTGTATATATATGCTCAAATGCGACCCACAGACTTGGATTCTGCTTGGATTATGATTATTTAATAGTCATAAGACTGTTATACATTATTATTGATTGTTTAGTATGAATGCCATTGTACACTATACTTTCTCACATTATTATTGATGTTAATTACAAATGCAACTATACATCTTATTCTCTCATATCCTCCTATCTATGTTGGCCTGCATAGGGAGGTTAAGATGCCCTAAACATTGGGGGCTATGCTCCTGTTTCAAGGAGTCAAAGACCTCATATCTTTATACTCTATTTGTTAGACCATACTCACATATGTATACAATGAAGAAGGAGAACTAAGTACGTCTAATAACTCCTTCTGGATAATGGAATATTCTAGATTTTATACTGTCTCTTTTTCCTCTAAATCACTGACTAAGTGTTATGTGTCATCTAAGCTTTATTTATCATCCTTGTACTCTAACACATGGCACCCAATCAGGATAGCCATCCCGTATACACCTCCTCCTCTTTACCAATAAGAAGGCCGATATTGAGTTGTGACGTCACGACCAATGAAATCGTCGGATTATCGTAAGAAAATACTAACGATATCCTCACAAAGAATTGCTTTACATAAATTCCCTCATGACATATTGTTCCTTTGAGATAGTTCAGACATATATACAGATGATATCATCATCTAAACACCCACGATTGTCAGTTCCGTGAACCGGATGTGACGTAACGCTTTGAGTACTGTTATATCCATAGAGCCATATGCTATAAATGCCATTGTTTATATATACCATTGATAGGACACAGATATTGTGTCTTGATGTCACGACCAATTAAATGTTCAGGAAATAACTATTGATCGTTAACAAATATAATGCTATCTAGTCAGTTCCGTAAACCGGAAGTGAAGTTCTATTCCTGGAAATTGTGACATATCAAGTCTAACAAACAGCCATACATTATAGTAACGATCTTCATTCATATACACTTAACCTAAGTAGAGAATCAAATTATGCCAATAAGATAAACATGAAACAAAACACTATTGTTTTAAATATATGTACAATTAAATAATATTTCGAAACCTGAAGCTGAATTTTTAGTCACATCCGGTTTTCAAATTGATAATGCTATTTAAAGCCATCCAGCTTACCAATGTATCAGTCTTGAGAAAGGTCCACTGAGGACCGAAACGCGTAGACCCATTGGTAAGCATTATTTTATAGCCTCTATTGTTTTTTAAAATTTGTTACGCTATGTTGTGAACTTTGGCTGCAGGTACGCAACAAGGACACCACAGGAGCAGCTGACAGCCGTCAGGATTCACCTGGGTACTCCCCTTCCCCAGATACAAGGTTTTTAGTGTGATTTGTGTTTGGTGACTTTCATTTGGATTAATAAGCACAATTCATTTCAACTTTTTGGTTCTTCACTGACATTTGTTGAACAGCATTTTTTGGATTGATTTTTCATTGCATTTTTATCACTGTGACATTTGATTTTTTCATCGTGACTTTCCTCCCATTTATATACACATTTTTTCACTTTTTTGTCTTTTTGTTTTTCTTTTTGCACTGCAGTGCCACGGGCACATTTTTCTGCAAGCGTTCATTTCATTATTGTTTGTAATTTCATTATTGTTTATATTCTGTGTATGTTAGTTTGCACCTTGTACCAACTCACGTTACATACACTCTCATTGTCAAGGTTATACTTAGCCCTTATGGATCCTTGGATCTAATGTTAGCTACTTTTATTGATTTTATTTGATCCTCATTGCAAGCTGCCTTTGCCAGCTTTTTATTTGATTTTCTAGTTTTTATTTGTCTACTTTTATTGCAGAAGTTTAGTGCTCATATGCTTATAAGGATTAAGCCTCCCATTCCCTGGTTTTAAATTCATTGTTTAGACTATTTCTAGACTATGTTTTGGTGTTTATATTTATCCCTTGGCCTCTTTTGGCGCTGTACCCACTATCCTTATTACCTTTTAGTCTCTCTGGGGGTTGGTTAGGCCTTCTGTCTGTGTACAGCCTAGGGGTTATCTTAGCGCTTGGCCACTACTCCCTATTATCTGGCGACTCCCTAAAAGTTTACGGTATGGCCTGGTTAAAATTTAAATTGGGGAACAGGGTCATAAGACACCCTATCATTATAGTGGATCTGCCAACTGATCGTTTAATTATTGGTAGTGATCTCCTGAAGCGATTAATCACCATAATTGATTGCATAAATAATGTAATTTGGTCACAAGGCCTATAAATTATGAGAAATCTGGTATATCTCACCCCCGACATAACTGTCACGTGGTGGAAGAGAAACCAGATGCTGTGGAGATTCATTTCAGGAATAACTCTGTACCTGAAATCACTATTTTACAGATAGATGACCAGACTCCTTTAAGTGGCTCTGATGGTAATACTTTTAAAATTTCGCCTGGAAAGATAGCGAATATTTCCTTAGATGGCGATGTATTAACCATATCTCTCCACAAGGGGGATTATAAAATACATTTTAGAGTTTACCAATAAACTACATTCATTGTATCACCTACTCTTGGGCGCTTTTCTATAATTTAGTGTATAATTGTGTCATTAGGGTGGGCTAGAACACTCTTATATAAGAGCGACAGAGGCCGGTTAACCTAAGCGCTTTACTCTCATCTATCTATAAAATGGATCATAAAATCCCTAAGGGAGGGGGGGGGGGGCACGCTCAATACCTCACAGGGATTGAGAGAATTAAAGAGGATCTATTTATCCCTATACAAATGCATGACCTAGGTAAAACCAAGTATGCTAAATTAAACTTAAAACAGGAAGCTAGCTATATAAGCGAATGTTTAATAGGGCAGATAGCTGAACCTAAAGTGATTACATATCTTTCTCCCCAAGACCACTGTGTCCACAACCTGGATAACAGGTTTGAAAGCTATAACATCACAGCTAAGTGCTTATTATCTATATCTATAGGTAATAAGTCAGTGAAGCACCTGTTTTTAGTTTTAAATACTCCCCATAATCAAATATACATTGGCAATGATATCTTACATAGATATGCCATAAAAATAGATTTGATTAACTCTTGCCTCTGGAGCAGGTTAAAGGGGGACCCTGAAGTATTTCAGGATGAAAGTGCAGCCCTGAAATCAATGAAAGTAGTGAATACAGCGCCAGAAGGCTAAGGGATGGAGTAAAAACACTAAAGGTACTCAGAGGTATGGAGTACGTCTGCTATATTGCAAGCAGTGTAAGATAGTGCTGACCAAGTGGGTTGTAAAAACAGTATGTTTAATACAAAGGTAAATATATAAAAGTTATAAAAATATAATGGAAATACAAATGAAAATACAATGAGAAATAATTACTAAAACACTTGGAGAAAGACAGATATATCAGTTCAAAAACATGAGTGTATTTCGGATATGATCGTTATGCTAACTCATCAGCCAATCAGAGTACTAGGATTACGTGACTGTGCTTACATTATTCGTTTACACCATGTGATTTAATGAACCAATAGACGGAAGCGTAAGCACAGTCACGTAATCCTAGTACTCTGATTGGCTGATGAGTTAGCGTAACGATCATATCCGAAATACACTCATGTTTTTTAACTGAAATATATATCTGTCTTTCTCCAAGTGTTTTGACTACACAATATACATAACACAGTATACATGTTGAGGATAATAAGGAAACTGATGTTCATAACAATATCCGGTAACAAACTTCCGGTTTGAATTAAAGCTGTAGACACGCCCAATACAATAAGGGTATTTAAAGGCACATTTGGGATTACCTTACCAGTTTTGATAAAGGCCTGTGTTACAGGGCCGAAACGCGTTGACCCACTGGTAAGCACCACTCCAAGGATATTACTTCATTGTGGACGTATTACGCTATGTTTACATTTTCTTCACAGGGACGTTTTTAGGACATTGAATTAGCAACTGACCGTTGTCAGGGATTCGCCTAGGGTTTTTCATCACCAGGATTCAAGGTTCTTTTTGCTTTTTTTTTTTTAATTTTTTGCTTTTATTCATTTGGATTACAAACTATATACTTTTCTGATCATCATTAACATTTGTTGAACATCATTGTGTTTTTCACTTTTGTATTGGATTTTTTTCATCTTCTCATCTTTTGGTTTGCCTCACATTAATTGTGTCACTTCACTTCATTTTTACCATTTTTTTCATCTTTTTTTTTTTTTTTTTTTTTTTGCATATACACTCATTTTTTTTGCACTGCAGTGCCACTTGTATATTACACTGATCATCATTTTTCACTTTCATTATTTTATTATCTTATTGCCATTGTTTGCACTAGTTGAGAATCACTTTGCATCACCAGCTTACCATTTAACTATATCATTGTTAACATCAAGGTTTACATCCTCAACTTATCATATTACTATTTATCATGGATCCATGAATTCTCACTGTTATATTGAAGATTTTAATGTAGGAATTTTGTAATTATTTCCCATTGTATTTTCATTTGTATTTCCATTATATTTTTATAACTTTTATATATTTACCTTTGTATTAAACATACTGTTTTTACAACCCACTTGGTCAGCACTATCTTACACTGCTTGCAATATAGCAGACGTACTCCATACCTCTGAGTACCTTTAGTGTTTTTACTCCATCCCTTAGCCTTCTGGCGCTGTACTCACTACTTTTATTGGCATTTCACACACTTGGGGTTTGGGTAGGACCCCTTCTGTGTACATCTTAGGGATTATCCTAGCGCTTGTCTACACCACCCAATCTTCTCAGCCCTGAAATCAAACCAGCAATTGCCATATGCTGTGAATATGCAGGTGTCTAGCGATGTTATAATTCCTGCCGGGGCTGATAAATTTCTTTTACCCTTACAGGTAAAGAGAGGTCAGAAATTAAAAACTTCTGAAACACTAATTTGCCTCTCCCATAGAATACAAAATCTGGGTGTTACTATGGCCCACACTCCTTTGGTGAATACATTGAATACAGTGAATAACATTATCCAAGGGAACTACTATAGGATATGCGCTGGAATCAAGTTATTACACTTTTGGATTCCAAAATAATGTAATTGGGCTAATACCTGAAGGATACTTAACTGAAGAAAAATTAATAGAACAATACTTTGAATCTATGCCAGAGAGTCTATTTAATATTCAGTCTATTTATCCCTTCAGCTCAGAGGAAGGCATCTGTAAAATTGAATAAGCCTCTCTAGTGTTTGATCAGCCGATCACACAGCAAGATTACCCCAATACTCAGAGTCATGGGGACAATATAAACTATAATCAAGGGGATCACACCTCTAGGTTGGAAGAAGCAAATATCCTTAGCTAATGGCTGTTCCAGTGATGATGAATGCCAACTGCTGCGAGAACTCCTGTTGGAGTACAAGGATATTTTTGCTAGGGATTCTTACGACTGTGGTACTACAGACTTGCACATTGCAAGAACACAAACAGATCCTGATGCACCACCTGTCTTTGTTAAACAATACAGACATCCTTTAGCCTCATATGATTCTCTAGCAGAAATCATAAGGAACTTGGAAGAAAGGGGTATCATACGAAAGGTGCACAGCTCTTATAATAATCCTATTCTAGGTGTTCTTAAGCCCAATGGACAATGGCGTTTCTGTGCTGACTTAAGACAGCTAAACAAACGAGTGTACATGTCTGGCTGGCTTGTACCATACATTGACCAGTGCCTAGCGCAAATGCAGGGATCCAAAATATTCACTGCCATTGATTGTGCACAGGGATATTGGACCATAAAGGTACATGAGGAGGACCAGTATAAGCTGGCATTCTCCTTCCAAAAGGTCCAGTATGCATTTCAGAGACTTCCTTTTGGATACATAAATTCTGGACATGAATTTGCTGTATTCATGCATAAAGCTATGCCTGATGCACTGGAAAGAGGGACCTTATCTTATGTTGATGATGTTTTAATCAAAAGCACAGACTTTAACAAACACATAGCAGAGCTTAAACACATCCTCAGCCAACTTAAAAGGGCAGGTGTCAAATTATCCCTACAAAAAGCTCAATGGTGCCGCACTCGTGTAAACATCTTGGGACATGGAGTTACTTCTGAAGGGCTAAATCCTCAGAAGTAAAAGGTGGAAGCTATAGTAAATTCTAAAAACCCAACTAACTTAAAGGAATTGAGGTAATTCCTGGGTATGACGAATTATTCTCGCAAATTCATTGATAATTATGCAGAGTTAGCTAAACCACTACTACTTCTTCTAAAGAAAGAGGTGAAATGGCACTGGAGTGAGACTCAAGAAACAGCCATCAGAGAGCTGAAGAGAAAAAACACTCAAGCACCTTGCTTAGCGTACCCTAAAGGTGGTAAACCTTTCTTCTTAGAGACAGGTTACACGGATGTAAGCATGAGTACTGTTTTATACCAAAAAGCATGATAATTTAAGCAAAGCCATTGCTTATGCGAGCAAAACTCTTTCCCCAGTAGAAATAAAAATTTAGCGATTGAGAAAAAGCCCTCTTATCTACTGTATGGGCTCTACAAAATTTCTGCAGCTATATACAGGGCGAGAAAATTATTGTAGAAACGGTAAAAAGAAAGCTCCATATTGCTTATAGAGCTGCCTCAAGTGGTGGTGTAGAGCGTTACAACCAGTCCATTGTTAAAATCCTCAAAAAGTTTGTGAGTGAAACAGGTAAAGACTGGGATGTAAAACTACCTCTAGTCTTAATGGCATTAAGAGCAACTCCGAGTAGTGCTACCAAGATGTCACCTTTTGAACTGATGACTGGTAGAAGAATGGTTCTACCTCAGCATCTGTTGTACCGTACATCAGACCAAAATTTGATAAACGCTGCCAATACCCATCAATATGTGGAAAACCTAAGAAAACACCTGCAATATGCCTTTGCATTTGCTCAAAGGAATTTAGAAAGATCTGCAACTGCCACTAAAACCTATTATGATCTCAAAACATCCAAAAAGGAATATGAAATAAATGATAAAGTTTATCTTTATAACTTTGGGAGAGATCAGGTTAGGGAGAAGAAATTTCTTCCCTCATGGAAAGGTCCTTTTGTCATTACTGACAAAATATCTCCAGTGGCCTATAAACTACGGATCCCCAATATGAAAGTCTCATAGATAAATGGGTCCATATCAATCAAATGCGGGCATGTCATCCTAGGTCCCAACTACAAGTCATAGAGGGAGAATCAAGTTATTACACTTTTGGATTCCAGAATAATGTAATTGGACTAATACCTGAAGGATACTTAACTGAAGAAAAATTAATAGAACAATCCTTTGAATCTATGCCAGAGGGTCTATTTAATATTCAGTCTATTTATCCCTTCAGCTCAGAGGAAGGCATCTGTAAAATTGAAGAAGCCTCTCTAGTGTTTGATCAGCCGATCACACAGCAAGATTACCCCAATACCCAGAGTCATGGGGACAATGTAAACTATAATCAAGGGGATCACACCTCTAGGTTGGAAGAAGCAAATATCCTTAGCTAATGGCTGTACCAGCGATGATGAACGCCAACTGCTGCGAGAACTCCTGTTGGAGTACAAGGATATTTTTGCTAGGGATTCTTACGACTGTGGTACTACAGACTTGCACATTGCAAGAATACAAACAGATCCCGATGCACCACATGTCTTTGTTAAACAATACAGACATCCTTTAGCCTCATATGATTCTCTAGCAGAAATCATAAGGAACTTAGAAGAAAGGGGTATCATACGACAGGTGCACAGCTCTTATAATAATCCTATTCTAGGTGTTCTTAAGCCCAATGGACAATGGCGTTTGTGTGCTGACTTAAGACAGCTAAACAAACAAGTGTACATATCTGGCTGGCTTGTACCATACATTGACCAGTGCCTAGCGCAAATGCAGGGATCCAAAATATTCACTGCCATTGATTGTGCACAGGGATATTGGACCATAAAGGTACATGAGGAGGACCAGTATAAGCTGGCATTCTCCTTCCAAAAGGTCCAGTATGCATTTCATAGACTTCCTTTTGGATACATAAATTCTGGACATGAATTTGCTGTATTCATGCATAAAGCTATGCCTGATGCACTGGAAAGAGGGACCTTATCTTATGTTGATGATGTTTTAATCAAAAGCACAGACTTTAACAAACACATTGCAGAGTTTAAACACGTCCTCAGCCAACTTAAAAGGGCAGGTGTCAAATTATCCCTACAAAAAGCTCAATGGTGCCGCACTGGTGTAAACTTCTTGGGACATGGAGTTACTTCTGAAGGGCTAAATCCTCAGAAGTAAAAGGTGGAAGCTATAGTAAATTCTAAAAACCCAACTAACTTAAAGGAATTGAGGTCAGTCCTGGGAATGACTAATTATTCTCGCAAATTCATTGATAATTATGCAGAGTTAGCTAAACCACTACTACTTCTTCTAAAGAAGGATGTGAAATGGCACTGGAGTGAGACTCAAGAAACAGCCATCAGAGAGCTGAAGAGAAAAAAAACACTCAAGCACCTTGCTTAGCGTCCCCTAAAGGTGGTAATCCTTTCTTCTTAGAGACAGGTTACACTGATGTAAGCATGAGTGCTGTTTTATACCAAAAAGCATGATAATTTAAGCAAAGCCATTGCTTATGCAAGCAAAACTCTTTACCCAGTAGAAATAAAATTTAGCGATTGCGAGAAAGCCCTCTTATCTACTGTATGGGCTCTACAAAATTTCTGCAGCTATATACAGGGCGAGAAAATTATTGTAGAAACAGTAAAAAGAAAGCTCCATATTGCTTATAGAGCTGCCTCAAGTGGTGGTGTAGAGCGTTACAACCAGTCCATTGTTAAAATCCTCAAAAAGTTTTTGAGTGAAACAGGTAAAGACTGGGATGTAAAACTACCTCTAGTCTTAATGGCATTAAGAGCAAGTCCGAATAGTGCTACCAAGATGTCACCTTTTGAACTGATGACTGGTAGAAGAATGGTTCTACCTCAGCATCTGTTGTACCGTACATCAGACCAAAATTTGATAAACGCTGCCAATACCCATCAATATGTGGAAAACCTAAGAAAACAACTGCAATATGCCTTTGCATTTGCTCAAAGGAATTTAGAAAGATCTGCAACTGCCACTAAAACCTATTATGATCTCAAAACATCCAAAAAGGAATATGAAATAAATGATAAAGTTTATCTTTATAACTTTGGGAGAGATCAGGTTAGGGAGAAGAAATTTCTTGCCTCATGGAAAGGTCCTTTTGTCATTACTGACAAAATATCTCCAGTGGCCTATAAAATACGGATCCCCAATATGAAAGTCTCATAGATAAATGGGTCCATATCAATCAATTGTGGGCATGTCATCCTAGGTCCCAACTATAAGTCATAGAGGGAAAATGAAGTGTCATATCCCCAAATGCACTAAAGACATACTGTAGTTTAAAGATGCCTAGCTGATGAACATGAAGGCTCAAAAATAACAGACTTTCTACATAGAAGACTGTCTATGATGTGTACAATCAACATCCTCACCAAATACCATTGATTTAGGGGGATTTATGTCAAGGTAAAGTTAATAAATATATATATTTTAATAATATATTTTAAGGTTAATAAATATATATATTTAATCAGATATCTGACTGGTCAGTAGAAAATGATTCATTTCATTCAGGAAAACTGACTTCAATCATGTTTAGTTCTCCCCCACTAAGCATGTAAAGTTATTCTAAACACACAAGTGAGGACAATAGAGCATTTGGTTTAATTAAAATTTAACAACCATTTCAGGAGACCATATGTGTGATTGCCTGGAAATGTGAGATAAAATCTCTTACCCCTCACAAATGTTGCCTAAGAGTCTGACTCAGGCGACATATTTTGTGAGAAAGTAACCCTGTGCATTTCAAATGCAAATAACCCCCGCTGTGTGGCTCTGACACTTAGATACACGTAATGCAGACACTACATCTGGCGGGGGGGGGGGGGGGGGTTGCAAGCACTGAACTATGGAATAAAAAAATAAAAACATTTTTTTTTTATTCTCTCTGTTTTCCAGAAATCTAATGAAAATTATAAGAGCAACTGAGTTAATGAGATATCTGGATGAATGAATATATAACAGTGTGTGATCTGCTGGATTTTTGTATGGTTTTGAACACTGCATAGAAATGAATGTGTATATACCTATATATATTTTTGGAAGCATAGAATATCTTGAGATTTAACATGAGCAGTCTAACAATTATCTCTTTGGTTACAGACAACAGTTGGACGTGGGCATCAATTCATATATCCAGGAAGAAATACACAGAAATGTGAAACATGCTGTATTTGTGTAAATGCATGTATAACAGATGTATAAATGCCATTAATTTCAAAATAATTAGTAGTATTGATTTGTTTAAATATAGTATAATGATAAAGGCACATTATATTTCATATCCAAATAATCAGAATAAATATTGTGACCTAGCCCAATGCATATAAACATTATAACTTATTAATGTAAGGAAATTATGGCATTTATTACACATTTTAAAGAAATATTTTCTTTCAATGTTGGGTAGTAAATGTATTGCTGTGTTTGTTTGTCATGCTGCATGTATTGCTGTATTTGTTTGTCACGCTGCCCCCCGGTGTTATGATGCGAAAACTACAGCCAGAAGGCTTTTTAGGCTGTTAAAAATAAGATATTCCAGATATCCAATCAGCAGGGAAAAGCATGAGGGCCAATCCAAGACAAGGTTTCCGTTTGGGCGTTTCCAAACTCACAAGTGATTGAAAGCTTATATAAGTCAATGCAAGTTCATAGTATTGAATAGCTCTTAGCTTGTCTTTTGTATGCAAACATCTAAAGTAAACATTCATTATTGCTGTATGTAGCAGATTTAAAGAAGTAGTTTGTATTTCAAGTTAGTATTTCATAGCCTATGTATTGTTAAACATATATCATTGATGCTAAGTAAATTATCTGTGAAAATATTGATATTTTAAATTAGAATTGTGTTAGAATAAATTGTGGTTAAATAACTGCGTGTATTGCTTGAATGTTAGCAGCTAAATATCTTAGAATCCCATTGTGCAAATTGAATGAAAGGCTATTTGTAAATAAGGCTGGTTTTAAAAGGTAAACTTTTATGAGTTTTGTAAGAAGTATGAGCAAAAAATAATATCTATCCGACGGCGCTAACTTACAGGACCCAAGCTCCTATAAAATTGGGTTTCTAGATACCCAAGGGAGAGAACAAATATGTGGGATGTGTTAGGAGCGCCTAAAAAAGGCCAGGTCTATTTGGGAATATTAAAATATCACAAATTTAATATCACAAATATACAAATGTTAACAAATAATACATATATTACAAAAGCATAAAAGTACATGGATCCATAGTACTTAATAAAAACCAAATAACAGTAGAAATGATAAGAGGTACAAAAATACAAGTTGTACAAGAGGATAAAAACAATTTAAAAACAATTAGAGAATACGTTCAGGATAATGAGTTAGCCCCTGGGGCATTTATGGGCACAAGGCTAGATAAAATATGAGACTGTAAAAATGTGAGATATCAAGTGATAATCAAGGAATGTGATAAACAAATAAATATCTCAGTGTAAAATGTGTGAGTATAAACCAAAGAACCAAAAAAAAAACAACAACAAAAAAAAATCTAAAAAGTGGAGGTGTATGTAAAAGATCCAAAAAAAAAATATATATATATATATATATATATATATATATATATATATATATATATATATATATATATATATATATATATATATATATATATATATATATGTAATAGTCAATCAAAAATCAAAAAAGTCCTAGTGATCCAAATAACAGTCCAAAAATCCTTGTGATCCAAATAGAAATTCAAAATAATACGTGAATCCAAAAAGATGATGCTAACAAGTTCAAAATAATACGTGAATCCAAAAGGATGATGCCAACAAGTTAATGTGATCCAATAGTGAAAAGAAAAATCAAAGTTCAAAACTACACCAAAAAAATAAAAATAAAAATAAAAGATATGAAAAATAATAACAAATGGTGGAAGCTGGATATTAAAAACTTATGCAATAAATTCCATATAAGAAAAATCCATTACCTGTGAAAAAAGAAAAAATACAACATAGAGCAGTATTGTTTGAAATAAACTGAAGTATTAGGAATAAAACTCACCATATATGCCAACGCGTTTCGGACCACCAATAGGGCCTTTTTCAAGACTGATATATGGTAGGTGAGAATGCTTCTTATATACCACTTTTGGTTAAGATAAATGGCACCAAATTCACCAAAAAAGCGCTAAAATTATGACCTCTTGAACCGGAAGTGGATTGAAAACCGGATATAGGGATTTTTTATGTATTATTTGGGTTTTATTTATCCCATTTTACTCAAGTCTTTTGTTTATGGTAAATGTATGAGATCTCCCTTTCCAAAATATTCTAAGAGGCTAGATGTTCTAATGTAGCTAAGTGCCCGTTCAATCTTTATTTCATCCTAGTAGCGCTAAAAACGGATGTCTGGACTTACCGCTAAACTGGAAGTTGGTGTGAACCGGAAATAGACGAAAACTGGAAGTTTGTTTATTTCGTCAAACCGGAACTAGCCTGAGTTGTGTGAAAACGTGTCCACATTATTCCTTGACATATTAAAAGGTGTTAGAATGTAAGAGATCCCTTTCATAGATAAATTTCTTCTGGATTTCTGGTATGTTAGCATTGAGAAAAATGAAATACAGATATTATATTACATGGATCACCTTAACTTATTGGCATCGTCCTTTTGGATTCACGTATTATTCTATTTGGATCACAAGGATTTTTGGACTGTTATTTGGATCACTAGGACTTTTTTGATTTTTGATTGACTATTACATATATATATATATTTTGGATCTTTTACATACACCTCCACTTTTTAGATTTTTTTTTTTTTTTTTTGGTTCTTTGGTTTATACTCACACTTGATATCTCACATTTTTACAGTCTCATATTTTATCTAGCCTTGTGCCCATAAATCCCCCAGGGGCTAACTCATTATCCTGAACGTATTCTCTAATTGTTTTTAAATTGTTTTTATCCTCTTGTACAACTTGTATTTTTGTACCTCTTATCATTTCTACTGTTATTTAGTTTTTATTAAGTACTATGGATCCATGTACTTTTATGCTTTTGTAATATATGTATTATTTGTTAACATTTGTATATTTGTGATATTAAATTTGCGATATTTTAATATTCCCAAATAGACCTGGCCTTTTTTAGGCGCTCCTAACACATCCCACATATTTGTTCTCTCCCTTGGGTATCTAGAAACCCAATTTTATAGGAGCTTGGATCCTGTAAGTTAGCGCCGTCGGATAGATATTATTTTTTGCTCATACTTCTTACAAAACTCATAAAAGTTTACCTTTTAAAACCAGCCTTATTTACAAATAGCCTTTCATTCAATTTGCACAATGGGATTCTAAGATATTTAGCTGCTAACATTCAAGCAATACACGCAGTTATTTAACCACAATTTATCACAAGGATTTTTGTAATATATGTATTATTTGTTAACATTTGTATATTTGTGATATTAAATTTGTGATATTTTAATATTCCCAAATAGACCTGGCCTTTTTTAGGCGCTCCTAACACATCCCACACTTTTGTAAGAAGTATAGCATATATTAATAGTCTTTTTAAACATATATAATATTGTGTCATATTCTGGTATTATAAATATATTCCAATATGTTCATAGATATTAACTAAATAAAATAATTCAGATATTTCTATTAATTGTATGGTTTCTAGTAGATGCACATTGATTGAGGGTATATATTTTAAAGGATAATTATTAAATGTATTGTATTATAGCCCTGCCATAGACTGATATATTATTTGGAGAGCACTACTGAATTTTCTTATAAATATACTGACAGTTCTTGTAAATTCAAACGCTAATTTAAAGGGACACTGAACCCAAATTTTTTCTTTTGTGATTCAGATAGAGCATGCCATTTTAAGCAACTTTCTAATTTACTCCTATTATCAAATTTTCTTCATGCTCTTGGTATCTTTATTTAAAAAGCAAGAATGTAAAGTAGATGCCGGCCCATTTTTGGTGAACAACCTGGGTTGTTCTTGCCGATTGGTGGATAAATTCACCCACCAATAAACAAGCGCTCTCCAGGGTCTGAACCAAAAAAATAGCTTAACACAAATTTCATTTAGTCCTTGCTTTGTTATATCTATTAAATACATTTTTGGTTTGTTACCGTCTACCAGTGAGAGTTCTGCTTATCACCCAATCAGCAGATATGTCTTTCTGGTTACTTCAAAACATGATAATAAGCAACTTTACTAACGTTTTCATGCAAAAAATAGTTTACAATCTTACCCAGATCTATAAATCCAACGTCGACGAAGATCTGTGCGAAGTAGGAAGCCATTAATGATCCCACTAAAGGTCCAGCAATTGACACTGTCTGTATTATTCCTGTTAAACACACAGTTGCAATAAACATTAGTCTAATGGATATAAATAGAGACCAAAGCTGTTATATTGTACTAAAGCTAGTGACACATTACTTGGAGACTATTCAAGTAATCAGTACGAGAAAGCACTTTTACTAGCGCTGCGGAATCTGTTGGCGCTCTACAAATAACCGATAATAATAATAATAATAATAATAATAATACTAACAGAATAGGGGTCAGATTATTCAGTTTTCCTTCCAGCCAATGTCAGTGAAGTCTGTGGGCTAGCTAACCCTAGCTATGCCTTATAAGCAGCAGCCTATAGTGCACGACTAGGGCTACACCCTATTTAGCCTCTTGTGATACCAGCAGTCATACAAATAATGTTGCAGTCTCACTATCAGTAGGCGTCACAAGCCGCCATGTTCCGGATACTCAAAGTGTGTGTCAGTTCCTGAGTAATGATGCGAGCTGCTATCACGTAATAGTGAATTATCCTATGAATATTATGCTATTATGTGCAGTGGTCTGCAGTACTTAGCTCACACCTTTGCCTTATCTACCCCTAAAATACCCTGTACTGTTGATTTTAGTTAGAGGACAATCAAAGCAAGGCATTAAAGAGATCTATTCTTCCAGAGTGAGTTATATAACCCTAACCACTTCTTATCTGACACCTAGACCTCTGTTAACCCTAACCTTGACTTCCCAACACAAATAATCCTAACCCTATTGTACAGATCTATCACTGCACTTTAACTCTAACCATGCTGACTCAATACCCTTCAGAGCAATGAACCCTAACCCAGACCTTCACCTACAGCTGTTACCTAAAACAATGCTCTTACATAAGCTTTTGGATTCATTTTTTTCTGCTTGCTAAATTATTAGTGCTAAGGCAATGAGACAAAGCCTTTTTCCACTTATCCTTGAATGTAGCAACGGGGAAAGTGTGCTCAGTTTCCTGTAACATATTGTTAATTTTGTATTTTTATAACCCCCTTTCCAACTGTTATAAGATATAAAAATGAGAAGTCTTGCAGGGATTATAGCAGTTTAGTGATATAAACACTAACCTATTATCAATGTACTACTCAAGGATTATTTTCGTTTAATGATTAGTTCATTGTAAATGTATAGAAATGATAACTAAAATAAGATTTGTATTAGGGAAATAAAGGAAAAGTATAAACTTACCTATGTAAAATGGGGAATTCTCTGATTTTGCAAAATCATCCACGTAGGACAATCCCAGAGGTTCAATGGGAGTTTCTCCCATTCCTTGAAGAATATTTCCCATAAGTACAAATAGCCACATCATGGACTCTGATCCCGACTGACATTCTGTTGTATAACAGTACTCTGTGTTAGTTTTACACGTCTTATTCATAAAATTACTGACACACAAATTATCAATAGTCTATTTAACAAAAGTCCAAGTTTCCATACTGTTGTAAAAAATGTGCTCAGACTACCTAACTGCACTTTAATGACGATAATGTTAGTAAGAAATGCACCTTCTGAAGTCTCCAGATCTTGTAGGTGACTCTGGTTGGCCAGGCACAGGTGTACATAGGAGGTGCTGTTACTTGATGTAGAAACCAATTTGTCATATTGGTATCTGTACAAAGAAATCACAACATAATCCCATAGGAGCAATTGTTATAGGTTAACATCAAGCAAGAATAAAAGGTCTAGTATTTAATCTTCTTTTTAGTTTATTATCATAATTTGTTCACAATTTAATAAATAACAGATTCCTTTATATGAAATTACATTAATTACAATTGACTGGGCTAATATTCATGTATTCGTAGAAAAGAATGTCAGGAGTCGCAGGTGAGGTCAATTCAAACTTAGCATTTATTCAGGTAAAACAGATCACAGAAAGGTAGAAACAGCCCTCCAGTGTTACAAGCTTACACGTTTCGGCTACATGCCGTAATCATAGCTCATACACTCCCTTCTTACTCTGGGCTTTAAAAAAGGAGTAAAAACATGTTATTGGCTGAATGGCTGTGGCCGGGTTAACTACTTCCTTCCCAGTAAAACAAACATTAAACACACAAACCAACTTGCTAGTGAAATGTTTTTAGAATACTCTGTCTATCTGTAACTAAACTAAATGTAAAACTGAAATGTTTGGTGAACTAAGTAATGTTATTAATGTGGATAATACTATTTGAATTAAGCTGAGGGGAACAATATTATGCGCACTTTCTTAATATTGAAATTTCAAATTCCTAAATTTATACATGACAATTGTCTAGTTATAGTTTCCATACTATCTTCTTACTTGATATTGTATTTTAATATTTCAATGGTGCTTAGGAAGCTCACTCAACTAGTTGGCTAACATTTTCATCCCTCATTATTGAGTACCACTAAGGATACCCCTAGTGCTGATCCATATTGAAATTCTAATACTATGATACAAGGATTACTTACTCTTTTTTTCTAAAGAGACTATATTAAGTTATACTACCAAATGACTAAATTAGATTTCCATGGTCACAGTTCATTTGAATGCACTTGATAACCCTCATATAGTGAATTACTAATACAGACTATATCACAGATTTTTTATTTTTTATATATGATGTTGGAAACTTATTCAAATAATTGTTTCAAATACTAAGGCGTGCTCTACTAGATCCAATGATTGATGAGGTCATAGGCTGAATTTAGGCCTGTTGGAGACCTTGTTTTCAATTTGAAAATCCAAAATATCTCCTTTTTGGCAAGCACAGACTCTCTGTCACCCCCTCTTCGCCCCGCATCTACAGTCTCAATAATTGTCCATTTAAAATGAGTGTTATCTTTATTATGGAACAATTTGAAATGTTGGACGAGGGAGGTAGTTAGAAGGCCCGCCTTGATATCCAATAAATGCTCCCTGATACCAACTCGTGCCTCCCTTGTGGTCATGCCCACATATTGTAAATTGCATGCCACACAGCCTGCTAAATAAATTACAAAAATATTTCTGCAATTCATGCACTTGTTATGTTTGTACTCAGTGTCTGTTACGCTGCATCTGAATCCATTGCCTGTCAATAGGTGTTCACATGCTTTGCATGTAGAATTATGACACCTAAATACTCCCTTGCATCTAAGCCAAGAGCTTGTTTGTTCTCTCCTTTTACTTCTTAATTGTATAGGGGCCAATAGATTACCCATCGTGACTCCAATTCTAAAGGAACATTTACAGCCCTTCTCTATCACACTGACTAATGAATCATCTGCTGCTAGTAATCTGTAGTGTTTTCTTATTATTTGGCATATTTTATTGTATTGGGTACTGTAGTCTGTTACAAAATAAATGTTGTCACTGTTGGACACATTTGTTTCCGATTTCTCCAGTAATTGTTTTCTATTAGAGGAGGATACCTCCTTCTTAATTTTGTTGATCTCAGACATTTTGTACCCTCTTGCCTTCAGGCGATCAGTTAACTTTTCAGCATGTAATTCATACTGCTTAGAGTCACTGCAATTGCGTTTCAGTCGGGTAAACTGACCCTTTGCAACCGATCTAAAAACCTGCTTTGGGTGACTGCTCCTGGCGTGGAGTAGAGTGTTGCCTGTTATTGGTTTTCTGAAAACCTCAGTAACTACTCCAACCTCGGGAATACCTCTCAAAGTGAGGTCCAGAAAATTTATCTGATATTTATTTAGTTCAAAAGTGAACTCAAGCCCAAAGTCGTTGTGGTTTAACCAATTCACAAAAGTCTTGGCTTCTTCCACTGTGCCTCTCCACACCAGGAGCAGATCATCAATGTAGCGCCGATAGAATTGGATATTTCTCCTGAAGGGGTTCTCATCCCCATAGTTGCGGGACAGCTCCCGCCATCCCATATAGAGATTGGCGAAAGAGGGCGCAAACTTCGCGCCCATAGCTGTCCCGCATCTCTGGAGATAAAACACCCCCTCAAAGGAGAAATAGTTGTGTGTCAAGAGAAACTGCACAACTCTTAGTACATAGTCAATTAACTCATCCGAAAAGCCAGTCTGTCTTCTCAGAAAAAATTCAATAGCCTCTAATCCCCTATCATGCGGTATAGAGGTATATAGGGCTTTAACATCTATTGTAAGCCACAAGTCTGAGTCTTGCCATTCCATATTCTCCATCAAATTTAAAACGTGTGTTGTGTCCTGCAAAAAGGTAGTTAATTTCCCTACCAAGGGTTGTAATAATCCATCCAACCACTGTTAGGTTCTTTTCAATAAAGATCTGATGCCACTCACGATGGGTCTACCTGTGACCCCCTCCAGGTACTTGTGAACTTTTGGTAAATGATTAAAAATGGGGATCACTGGGTTCTCTACCTGGAGGAACTCACAGGTAGACCCATCCAAAATACCTAATTCCCTGCCATCATCTAGGATCTGTGCCAATTCCTTTTTGTATTTGTTGGTCGGGTCACCTCTCAAAACCTGATAGAACCTACTATTCAGCAGCTGTCTTTCTGCTTCTGCAACAAATTGGGTTCTTGACATTACCACCACCGAGCCACCCTTATCTGCATTCCTGATCACCAAATCTTCATTGGTTTGAAGCTTCTTCAAAGCTTCCCTTTCCTTGAAATTCAGATTATGCTGATTATTAGGGGTGGCCCGGTGTAGCAACGTCAAGTCCCTTTCAAATCTTGCTTGGAAAGTTTCTAATGCATCCCCTCTACATTGTATTGGATAGAAACTAGAGGCTGATTTAAATGTTAGTATCTGCACCTCTGGTGTATGTTCATCTATCCTTCCTTCATAAGCTAGTGTGTCCAAATTCACAATATCACATTCCTCAACAAAGGGAAGCTTTTCAGTATTCATCTTGGGTGTTCCCTGGTGTGGGATACTCCCATTCTTTTCCTGCATATTTTCCCTATAGAAAAATTTCTGTACAGTTAACCCTCTGATTAATTTATTAACGTCAATCAACGTATTGAATAGGTTAAACTTCTGTGATGGGACAAATCCTAATCCCAGGCTTAATACTTTAATTTCCATATTTGACAATACATAATCAGACAGGTTGATCACATTTGTGTCATTCACTGGTATTTGCTCACATTCCTGCCCCGTCTGGATGATTGATGATTCTGTCTTGGCTGGCCTGACTGAACTCCTCTCCCTTTCCCCCCTCCCTCTGGTTCCTTGGGGGAAGACAAAAAACCTGTTCTAGATCTCGTTTGTCACTTTTGTCTGTTTTTGCTTCTCTAACAATCTGAGGCTGTCCTGCAACAGGCATTTCATCAGGGGTATATTTTAATATCCCCTGAAGTTGTTTTTTCAAAATGGGTGGCATGACTGTACTGGAAGATTTCCAGAGGGCAGGGTGGCTGAAACATTAGAAGTCTCAATATAGTCCTCCCCCACTGATGCTGAACTATCATCAAAAGATTCTGATTCACTCTCAGAGAACTGTACCTTCTTAGAAGTCTGAGGATTACTCTCCCTATTATCCTTATTGTTGGGGAAACCCCTGCCCCTGCCTCTACCTCGTGACCTGTTGCAGGTTCTTCGGCCTTCAAACCTGTCCTTCCTATTCCAGACAAAGACTCTGTTGTTATCATAATCCGACTGGTCTCTTAAATACTTATTATGTTTAGTCATGATTAGTAAAACCTTGCTTTCCATTAGAGTTTTCTGCAGAATGCCATCATACTTAGGGTATTCTAAGGCCCCACCAGAGGGAGGGGGGAAAGGGAGAGGAGTTCAGTCAGGCCAGCCAAGACAGAATCGTCAATCAGCCAGACGGGGCAGGAATGTGAGCAAATACCAGTGAATGACACAAATGTGATTAACCTGTCTGATTATGTATTGTCAAATATGGACATTAAAGTATTAAGCCTGGGATTAGGATTTGTCCCATCACAGAAGTTTAACCTATTCAATACGTTGATTGACGTTAATAAATTAATCAGAGGGTTAACTGTACGGAAATTTTTCTATAGGGAAAATATGGAGGAAAAGAATGGGGGTATCCCACACTAGGGAACACCCAAGATGAATACTTAAAAGCTTCCCTTTGTTGAGGAATGTGATATTGTGAATTTGGATACACTAGCTTATGAAGGAAGGATAGATAAACATACACCAGAGGTGCAGATACCAACATTTAAATCAGCCTCTAGTTTCTATCCAATACAATGCAGAGGGGATGCATTAGAAACTTTCCAAGCAAGAGTTGAAAGGGACTTGACGTTGCTACACCGGGCCACCCCTAATAATCAGCATAATATGAATTTCAAGGAAAGGGAAGCTTTGAAGAAGCTTCAAACCAATGAAGATTTGGTGATCAGGAATGCAGATAAGGGTGGCTCGGTGGTGGTAATGTCAAGAACCCAATTTGTTGCAGAAGCAGAAAGACAGCTGCTGAATAGTAGGTTCTATCAGGTTTTGAGAGGTGACCCGACCAACAAATACAAAAAGGAATTGGCACAGATCAGAGATGATGGCAGGGAATTAGGTATTTTGGATGGGTCTATCTTTGAGTTCCTCCAGGTAGAGAACCCAGTGATCCCCATTTTTAATCATTTACCAAAAGTTCACAAGTACCTGGAGGGGGTCACAGGTAGACCCATCGTGAGTGGCATCGGATCTTTATTGGAAAGAACCTCACAGTGGTTGGATGGATTATTACAACCCTTGGTAGGGAAATTAACTAGCTTTTTGCAGGACACAACACACGTTTTAAATTTGATGGAGAATATGGAATGGCAAGACTCAGACTTGTGGCTTACAATAGATGTTAAAGCCCTATATACCTCTATACCGCATGATAGGGGATTAGAGGCTATTGAATTTTTTCTGAGAAGACAGAGACTGGCTTTTCGGATGAGTTAATTGACTATGTACTAAGAGTTGTGCAGTTTCTCTTGACACACAACTATTTCTCCTTTGAGGGGGTGTTTTATCTCCAGAGATGCGGGACAGCTATGGGCGCGAAGTTTGCGCCCTCTTTTGCCAATCTCTATATGGGATGGTGGGAGCTGTCCCGCATCTACGGGGATGAGAACCCCTTCAGGAGAAATATCCAATTCTATCGGTGCTACATTGATGATCTGCTCCTGGTGTGGAGAGGCACAGTGGAAGAAGCCAAGACTTTTGTGAATTGGTTAAACCACAACGACTTTGGGCTTGAGTTCACTTTTGAACTAAATAAATATCAGATAAATTTTCTGGACCTCACTTTGAGAGGTATTCCCGAGGTCAGAGTAGTTACTGAGGTTTTCAGAAAACCAATAACAGGCAACACTCTACTCCACGCCAGGAGCAGTCACCCAAAGCAGGTTTTTAGATCGGTTGCAAAGGGTCAGTTTACCCGACTGAAATGCAATTGCAGTGACTCTAAGCAGTATGAATTACATGCTGAAAAGTTAACTGATCGCCTGAAGGCAAGAGGGTACAAAATGTCTGAGATCAACAAAATTAAGAAGGAGGTATCCTCCTCTAATAGAAAACAATTACTGGAGAAATCGGAAACAAATGTGTCCAACAGTGACAACATTTATTTTGTAACAGACTACAGTACCCAATACAATAAAATATGCCAAATAATAAGAAAACACTACAGATTACTAGCAGCAGATGATTCATTAGTCAGTGTGATAGAGAAGGGCTGTAAATGTTCCTTTAGAAAGGGAGTCACGATGGGTAATCTATTGGCCCCTACACAATTAAGAAGTAAACGGAGAGAACAAACAAGCTCTTGGCTTAGATGCAAGGGAGTATTTAGGTGTCACAATTCTACATGCAAAGCATGTGAACACCTATTGACAGGCAATGGATTCAGATGCAGCGTAACAGACACTGAGTACAAACATAACAAGTGCATGAATTGCAGAAATATTTTTGTAATTTATTTAGCAGGCTGTGTGGCATGCAATTTACAATATGTGGGCATGACCACAAGGGAGGCACGAGTTCGTATCAGGGAGCATTTATTGGATATCAAGGCGGGCCTTCTAACTACCCCCCTCGTCCAACATTTCAAATTGTTCCATAATAAAGATAACACTCATTTTAAATGGACAATTATTGAGACTGTAGATGCGGGGCGAAGAGGGGGTGACAGAGAGTCTGTGCTTGCCAAAAAGGAGATATTTTGGATTTTCAAATTGAAAACAAGGTCTCCAACAGGCCTAAATTCAGCCTATGACCTCATCAATCATTGGATCTAGTAGAGCACGCCTTAGTATTTGAAACAATTATTTGTATAAGTTTCCAACATCATATATAAAAAATAAAAAATCTGTGATATAGTCTGTATTAGTAATTCACTATATGAGGGTTATCAAGTGCATTCAAATGAACTGTGACCATGGAAATCTAATTTAGTCATTTGGTAGTATAACTTAATATAATCTCTTTAGAAAAAGAGTAAGTAATCCTTGTATCATAGTATTAGAATTTCAATATGGATCAGCACTAGGGGTATCCTTAGTGGTACTCAATAATGAGGGATGAAAATGTTAGCCAACTAGTTGAGTGAGCTTCATAAGCACCATTGAAATATTAAAATACAATATCAAGTAAGAAGATAGTATGGAAACTATAACTAGACAATTGTCATGTATAAATTTAGGAATTTGAAATTTCAATATTATTCCCCTCAGCTTAATTCAAATAGTATTATCCACATTAATAACATTACTTAGTTCACCAAACATTTCAGTTTTACATTTAGTTTAGTCACAGATAGACAGAGTATTCTAAAAACATTTCACTAGCAAGTTGGTTTGTGTGTTTAATGTTTGTTTTACCGGGAAGGAAGTAGTTAACCCGGCCACAGCCATTCAGCCAATAACATGTTTTAACTCCTTTTTTAAAGCCCAGAGTAAGAAGGGAGTGTATGAGCTATGATTATGGCATGTAGCCGAAACGCGTAAGCTTGTAACACTGGAGGGCTGTTTCTACCTTTCTGTGATCTGTTTTACCTGAATAAATGCTAAGTTTGAATTGACCTCACCTGCGACTCCTGACATTCTTTTCTATGTTTGCTGCAACAAGCCACTGTGGAGTCAGCAGGTCTACACCACCCTTAATATCCATGTTCCAGTTGGATTTGCAAGCATGAGGACCAGCGATTGAAACAAAGAATAGGGGACTCCTTAACCCCCACAAGCCGGTATCCGCCTGGTGACGTCACGCCTGTGAGCCGGGTGCATCAGAGTGCGACGCCTGTTCGAGCAGCCTGTTTGAGCGTGGAAGCTCCGGGCTAGAAACACAGATTTGCGGCGGCACAGTGAAAGTTTCACCGAAGGGCTTCAATAAACACAGGTGAATACACCAAGATGAGCGGCCGTGAAGTGGGGGGTAAGTTAAGTATGCTTGATATTCTATTTAGATAAATCCTCATCGGATAGCCACACCGGGGTTTTTTTGCTCCTGTCCTCTAACGGGGATCAAACAGATGTTGTGTAATATTCCTGTATATTTAGCTACAGCTACATGTAATACATTAGCTGATAAGTCACACAAAGGGGCTGATTTATCATTGTCTGTCCGACATGATATGCTAAAGAGTATCATGTCCGACAGACATCGCTGAAAGCCGACATCATATGCTGTCAGCATTTATCATTGCACAAGCAGTTCTTGTGAACTGCTTGTGCAATGCCGCCCCCTGCAGATTCGGCGGCTAGCAGGGAGTGTCAATCAACCCAATCGTATAGCATAAGGCGGATTGCAGACCGCAGCCTCAGATGCGGCGAATTAGTTAAGGAATAGCGGTCTTAAGACTGCTGCTTCATAACTGCTGTTTCTGGCGAGCCTGAAGGCTTGCGCGGTAACTGGGGCATCAGGGGCCATTCGGCCCTTGATAAATCGGACCCAAAGTCTTCAATTCTCATTAAAGGGATATGAAACCCAAACATTTTAGTTTGTGGTTCAGACAGAACATACGATTTTTAAAAAGATTCCAATTTACTTCTATTATCAAAAGTGCTTCATTCCCATAATATTCTTTGTTGAAAAGATAACTAGGTATACATATGGAGCACTATATAGCAGGAAATAGTGCTGCCCTCTAGTGCTCTTGCAAATGGATAACATTCTTATAGTGCTGCCCTCTAGTGCTCTTGCAAATGGATAACATTCTTATAGTGCTGCCCTCTAGTGCTCTTGCAAATGGATAACATTCTTATAGTGCTACCCTCTAGTGCTCTTGCAAATGGATAACATTCTTATAGTGCTGCCCTCTAGTGCTCTTGCAAATGGATAACATTCTTATAGTGCTGCGCTCTAGTGCTCTTGCAAAGGGATAACATTCTTATAGTGCTGCCATCTAGTGATCTTGCAAATGGATAACATTCTTATAGTGCTGCCCTCTAGTGCTCTTGCAAAGGGATAACATTCTTATAGTGCTGCCATCTAGTGCTCTTGCAAATGGATAACATTCTTATAGTGCTGCCCTCTAGTGCTCTTGCAAATGGATAACATTCTTATAGTGCTGCCCTCTAGTGCTCTTGCAAATGGATAACATTCTTATAGTGCTGCCCTCTAGTGCTCTTGCAAATGGATAACATTCTTATAGTTCTGCCCTCTAGTGCTCTTGCAAATGGATAACATTCTTATAGTGCTGCCCTCTAGTGCTCTTGCAAAAGGATAACATTCTTATAGTGCTGCCATCTAGTGATCTTGCAAATGGATAACATTCTTATAGTGCTGCCCTCTAGTGCTCTTGCAAAGGGATAGCATTCATATAGTGCTGCCATCTAGTGCTCTTGCAAATTGATAACATTCTTATAGTGCTGCCCTCTAGTGCTCTTGCAAATGGATAACATACTTATAGTGCTGCCCTCTAGTGATCTTGCAAATGGATAACATTCTTATAGTGCTGCCCTCTAGTGCTCTTGCAAAAGGATAACATTCTTATAGTGCTGCCCTCTAGTGCTCTTGCAAATGGATAACATTCTTATAGTGCTGCCCTCTAGTGCTCTTGCAAATGGATAACATTCTTATAGTGCTGCCCTCTAGAGCTCTTGCAAATGGATAACATTCTTATAGTGCTGCCCTCTAGTGCTCTTGCAAATGGATAACATTCTTATATTGCTGCCCTCTAGTGCTCTTGCAAATTGGTAACATTCTTATAGTGCTGCCCTCTAGTGGTCTTGCAAATGGATAACATTCTTATAGTGCTGCCCTCTAGTGCTCTTGCTAATGGATAACATTCTTATAGTGCTGCCCTCTAGTGCTCTTGCAAATGGATAACATTCTTATAGTGCTGCCCTCTGGTGCTCTTGCAAATGGATAACATTCTTATAGTGCTGCCCTCTAGTGCTCTTGCAAATGGGTAACATACTTATAGTGCTGCCCTCTAGTGCTCTTGCAAATGGGTAACATTCTTATAGTGCTGCCCTCTAGTGCTCTTGCTAATGGGTAACATTCTTATAGTGCTGCCCTCTAGTGCTCTTGGAAATGGGTAACATTCTTATAGTGCTGCCCTCTAGTGGTCTTGCAAATGGATAACATTCTTATAGTGCTGCCCTCTAGTGCTCTTACAAATGGATAACATTCTTATAGTGCTGCCCTCTAGTGCTCTTGCTAATGGATAACATTCTTATAGTGCTACCCTCTAGTGCTCTTGCAAATGGATAACATTCTTATAGTGCTGCACGCTAGTGCTCTTGCAAATGGTTAACATTCTTATAGTGCTGCCATCTTGTGCTCTTGCAAATGGATAACATTCTTATAGTGCTGCCCTCTAGTGCTCTTGCTAATGGATAACATTCTTATAGTGCTGCCATCTAGTGCTCTTGGTAATGGATAACATTCTTATAGTGCTGCCCTCTAGTGCTCTTGCAAATGGATAACATTCTTATAGTGCTGCCCTCTAGTGCTCTTGCAAATGGATAACATTCTTATAGTGCTGCCCTCTAGTGCACTTGCAAATGGATAACATTCTTATAGTGCTGCCCTCTAGTGCTCTTGCTAATGGATAACATTCTTATAGTGCTGCCCTCTAGTGCTCTTGCAAATGGATAACATTCTTATAGTGCTGCACGCTAGTGCTCTTGCAAATGGATAACATTCTTATAGTGCTGCCATCTAGTGCTCTTGCAAATGTATAACATTCTTATAGTGCTGCCCTCTAGTGCTCTTGCTAATGGATAACATTCTTATAGTGCTGCCATCTAGTGCTCTTGGTAATGGATAACATTCTTATAGTGCTGCCCTCTAGTGCTCTTGCAAATGGATAACATTCTTATAGTGCTGCCCTCTAGTGCTCTTGCAAATGAGTAACATTCTTATAGTGCTGCACGCTAGTGCTCTTGCAAAGGGATAGCATTCTTATAGTGCTGCCCTCTAGTGCTCTTGCAAATGGATAACATTCTTGTAGTGCTGCCCTCTAGTGCTCATGCAAATGGATAACATTCTTGTAGTGCTGCCCTCTAGTACTCTTGCAAATGGATAACATTCTTATAGTGCTGCCCTCCAGTGCTCTTGCAAATGGATAACATTCTTATAGTGCTGCCCTCTAGTGCTCTTGCAAATGGATAACATTCGTATAGTGCTGCCCTCTAGTGCTCTTGCTAATGGATAACATTCTTATAGTGCTGCCCTCTAGTGCTCTCTCAAATGGATAACATTCTTATAGTGCTGCCCTCTAGTGCTCTTGCTAATGGATAACATTCGTATAGTGCTGCCCTCTAGTGCTCTTGCAAATGGATAACATTCTTATAGTGCTTCCCTATAGTGCTCTTGCAAATGGATAACATTCTTATAGTGCTGCCCTCTAGTGCTCTTGCTAATGGATAACATTCTTATAGTGCTGCCCTCTAGTGCTCTTGCAAATGGATAACATTCGTATAGTGCTGCCCTCTAGTGCTCTTGCTAATGGATAACATTCTTATAGTGCTGCCCTCTAGTGCTCTCTCAAATGGATAACATTCTTATAGTGCTGCCCTCTAGTGCTCTTGCTAATGGATAACATTCGTATAGTGCTGCCCTCTAGTGCTCTTGCAAATGGATAACATTCTTATAGTGCTGCCCTATAGTGCTCTTGCAAATTGGTAACATTCTTATAGTGCTGCCCTCTAGTGCTCTTGCTAATGGATAACATTCTTAGAGTGCTGCCCTCTAGTGCTCTTGCAAATGGATAACATTCTTATAGTGCTGCCCTATAGTGTTCTTGCAAATGGATAACATTCTTAGAGTGCTGCCCTCTAGTGCTCTAGCAAATGGATAACATTCTTATAGTGCTGCCCTATAGTGTTCTTGCAAATGGATAACATTCTTATAGTGCTGCCCTATAGTGTTCTTGCAAATGGATAACATTCTTATAGTGCTGCCCTATAGTGCTCTTGCAAATGGATAACATTCTTATAGTGCTGCCCTCTAGTGCTCTTGCAAATGGATAACATTCTTATAGTGCTGCCCTCTAGTGCTCTTGCTAATGGATAACATTCTTATAGTGCTGCCCTCTAGTGCTCTTGCAAATGGATAACATTCTTATAGTGCTGCCCTCTAGTGCTCTTGTAAATGGATAACATTCTTATAGTGCTGCCCTCTAGTGCTTTTGCAAATAGATAACATTTTTATAGTGCTGCCCTATAGTGTTCTTGCAAATGGCTAACATTCTTATAGTGCTGCCCTATAGTGCTCTTGCAAATGGATAACATTCTTATAGTGCTGCCCTCTAGTGCTCTTGCTAATAGATAACATTCTTATAGTGCTGCCCTCTAGTGCTCTTGCATATGGATAACATTCTTATAGTGCTGCCCTCTAGTGCTCTTGCTAATGGATAACATTCTTATAGTGCTGCCCTCTAGTGCTCTTGCTAATAGATAACATTCTTATAGTGCTGCCCTCTAGTGCTCTTGCAAATGGATAACATTCTTATAGTGCTGCCCTCTAGTGCTCTTGCAAATGGATAACATTCTTATAGTGATGCCCTCTAGTGCTCTTGCTAATGGATAACATTCTTATAGTGCTGCCCTCTAGTGCTCTTGCAAATGGATAACATTCTTATAGTGCTGCCCTCTAGTGCTCTTGCAAATGGATAACATTCTTATAGTGCTGCCCTCTAGTGCTCTTGCTAATGGATAACATTCTTATAGTGCTGCCCTATAGTGCTCTTGCTAATGGATAACATTCTTATAGTGCTGCCCTCTAGTGCTCTTGCTAATAGATAACATTCTTATAGTGCTGCCCTCTAGTGCTCTTGCTAATGGATAACATTCTTATAGTGCTGCCCTCTAGTGCTCTTGCTAATGGATAACATTCTTATAGTGCTGCCCTATAGTGTTCTTGCTAATAGATAACATTCTTATAGTGCTGCCCTCTAGTGCTCTTGCTAATAGATAACATTCTTATAGTGCTGCCCTCTAGTGCTCTTGCTAATTGGTAACATTCTTATAGTGCTGCCCTCTAGTGCTCTTGCAAATAGATAACATTCTTATAGTGCTGCCCTCTAGTGCTCTTGCTAATGGATAACATTCTTATAGTGCTGCCCTCTAGTGCTCTTGCTAATGGATAACATTCTTATAGTGATGCCCTATAGTGCTCTTGCTAATAGATAACATTCTTATAGTGCTGCCCTCTAGTGCTCTTGCTAATAGATAACATTCTTATAGTGCTGCCCTCTAGTGCTCTTGTAAATGGATAACATTCTTATAGTGCTGCCCTCTAGTGCTCTTGCAAATGGATAACATTTTTATAGTACTGCCCTATAGTGTTCTTGCAAATGGATAACATTCTTATAGTGCTGCCCTATAGTGCTCTTGCAAATAATTAACATTCTTATAGTGCTGCCCTCTAGTGCTCTTGCTAATAGATAACATTCTTATAGTGCTGCCCTCTAGTGCTCTTGCAAATGGATAACATTCTTATAGTGCTGCCCTCTAGTGCTCTTGCTAATGGATAACATTCTTATAGTGCTGCCCTCTAGTGCTCTTGCTAATGGATAACATTCTTATAGTGCTGCCCTATAGTGTTCTTGCAAATTGATAACATTCTTATAGTGCTGCCCTCTAGTGCTCTTGCTAATGGATAACATTCTTATAGTGCTGCCCTATAGTGTTCTTGCTAATAGATAACATTCTTATAGTGCTGCCCTCTAGTGCTCTTGCTAATAGATAACATTCTTATAGTGCTGCCCTCTAGTGCTCTTGCTAATTGGTAACATTATTATAGTGCTGCCCTCTAGTGCTCTTGCAAATAGATAACATTCTTATAGTGCTGCCCTCTAGTGCTCTTGCTAATGGATAACATTCTTATAGTGCTGCCCTCTAGTGCTCTTGCTAATGGATAACATTCTTATAGTGCTGCCCTATAGTGCTCTTGCTAATAGATAACATTCTTATAGTGCTGCCCTCTAGTGCTCTTGCTAATAGATAACATTCTTATAGTGCTGCCCTCTAGTGCTCTTGTAAATGGATAACATTCTTATAGTGCTGCCCTCTAGTGCTCTTGCAAATGGATAACATTTTTATAGTACTGCCCTATAGTGTTCTTGCAAATGGATAACATTCTTATAGTGCTGCCCTCTAGTGCTCTTGCTAATAGATAACATTCTTATAGTGCTGCCCTCTAGTGCTCTTGCATATGGATAACATTCTTATAGTGCTGCCCTCTAGTGCTCTTGCTAATGGATAACATTCTTATAGTGCTGCCCTCTAGTGCTCTTGCTAATAGATAACATTCTTATAGTGCTGCCCTCTAGTGCTCTTGCTAATAGATAACATTCTTATAGTGCTGCCCTCTAGTGCTCTTGTAAATGGATAACATTCTTATAGTGCTGCCCTCTAGTGCTCTTGCAAATGGATAACATTTTTATAGTACTGCCCTATAGTGTTCTTGCAAATGGATAACATTCTTATAGTGCTGCCCTATAGTGCTCTTGCAAATAATTAACATTCTTATAGTGCTGCCCTCTAGTGCTCTTGCTAATAGATAACATTCTTATAGTGCTGCCCTCTAGTGCTCTTGCAAATGGATAACATTCTTATAGTGCTGCCCTCTAGTGCTCTTGCTAATGGATAACATTCTTATAGTGCTGCCCTCTAGTGCTCTTGCTAATGGATAACATTCTTATAGTGCTGCCCTATAGTGTTCTTGCAAATTGATAACATTCTTATAGTGCTGCCCTCTAGTGCTCTTGCTAATGGATAACATTCTTATAGTGCTGCCCTATAGTGTTCTTGCTAATAGATAACATTCTTATAGTGCTGCCCTCTAGTGCTCTTGCTAATAGATAACATTCTTATAGTGCTGCCCTCTAGTGCTCTTGCTAATTGGTAACATTATTATAGTGCTGCCCTCTAGTGCTCTTGCAAATAGATAACATTCTTATAGTGCTGCCCTCTAGTGCTCTTGCTAATGGATAACATTCTTATAGTGCTGCCCTCTAGTGCTCTTGCTAATGGATAACATTCTTATAGTGCTGCCCTATAGTGCTCTTGCTAATAGATAACATTCTTATAGTGCTGCCCTCTAGTGCTCTTGTAAATGGATAACATTCTTATAGTGCTGCCCTCTAGTGCTCTTGCAAATGGATAACATTTTTATAGTGCTGCCCTATAGTGTTCTTGCTAATAGATAACATTCTTATAGTGCTGCCCTCTAGTGCTCTTGCTAATAGATAACATTCTTATAGTGCTGCCCTCTAGTGCTCTTGCTAATTGGTAACATTCTTATAGTGCTGCCCTCTAGTGCTCTTGCAAATAGATAACATTCTTATAGTGCTGCCCTCTAGTGCTCTTGCTAATGGATAACATTCTTATAGTGCTGCCCTCTAGTGCTCTTGCTAATAGATAACATTCTTATAGTGCTGCCCTCTAGTGCTCTTGCTAATAGATAACATTCTTATAGTGCTGCCCTCTAGTGCTCTTGTAAATGGATAACATTCTTATAGTGCTGCCCTCTAGTGCTCTTGCAAATGGATAACATTTTTATAGTACTGCCCTATAGTGTTCTTGCAAATGGATAACATTCTTATAGTGCTGCCCTATAGTGCTCTTGCAAATAATTAACATTCTTATAGTGCTGCCCTCTAGTGCTCTTGCTAATAGATAACATTCTTATAGTGCTGCCCTCTAGTGCTCTTGCAAATGGATAACATTCTTATAGTGCTGCCCTCTAGTGCTCTTGCTAATGGATAACATTCTTATAGTGCTGCCCTCTAGTGCTCTTGCTAATGGATAACATTCTTATAGTGCTGCCCTATAGTGTTCTTGCAAATTGATAACATTCTTATAGTGCTGCCCTCTAGTGCTCTTGCTAATGGATAACATTCTTATAGTGCTGCCCTATAGTGTTCTTGCTAATAGATAACATTCTTATAGTGCTGCCCTCTAGTGCTCTTGCTAATAGATAACATTCTTATAGTGCTGCCCTCTAGTGCTCTTGCTAATTGGTAACATTATTATAGTGCTGCCCTCTAGTGCTCTTGCAAATAGATAACATTCTTATAGTGCTGCCCTCTAGTGCTCTTGCTAATGGATAACATTCTTATAGTGCTGCCCTCTAGTGCTCTTGCTAATGGATAACATTCTTATAGTGCTGCCCTATAGTGCTCTTGCTAATAGATAACATTCTTATAGTGCTGCCCTCTAGTGCTCTTGCTAATAGATAACATTCTTATAGTGCTGCCCTCTAGTGCTCTTGTAAATGGATAACATTCTTATAGTGCTGCCCTCTAGTGCTCTTGCAAATGGATAACATTTTTATAGTACTGCCCTATAGTGTTCTTGCAAATGGATAACATTCTTATAGTGCTGCCCTCTAGTGCTCTTGCTAATAGATAACATTCTTATAGTGCTGCCCTCTAGTGCTCTTGCATATGGATAACATTCTTATAGTGCTGCCCTCTAGTGCTCTTGCTAATGGATAACATTCTTATAGTGCTGCCCTCTAGTGCTCTTGCTAATAGATAACATTCTTATAGTGCTGCCCTCTAGTGCTCTTGCAAATGGATAACATTCTTATAGTGCTGCCCTCTAGTGCTCTTGCAAATGGATAACATTCTTATAGTGATGCCCTCTAGTGCTCTTGCTAATGGATAACATTCTTATAGTGCTGCCCTCTAGTGCTCTTGCAAATGGATAACATTCTTATAGTGCTGCCCTCTAGTGCTCTTGCAAATGGATAACATTCTTATAGTGCTGCCCTCTAGTGCTCTTGCTAATGGATAACATTCTTATAGTGCTGCCCTATAGTGCTCTTGCTAATGGATAACATTCTTATAGTGCTGCCCTCTAGTGCTCTTGCTAATAGATAACATTCTTATAGTGCTGCCCTCTAGTGCTCTTGCTAATGGATAACATTCTTATAGTGCTGCCCTCTAGTGCTCTTGCTAATGGATAACATTCTTATAGTGCTGCCCTATAGTGTTCTTGCTAATAGATAACATTCTTATAGTGCTGCCCTCTAGTGCTCTTGCTAATAGATAACATTCTTATAGTGCTGCCCTCTAGTGCTCTTGCTAATTGGTAACATTCTTATAGTGCTGCCCTCTAGTGCTCTTGCAAATAGATAACATTCTTATAGTGCTGCCCTCTAGTGCTCTTGCTAATGGATAACATTCTTATAGTGCTGCCCTCTAGTGCTCTTGCTAATGGATAACATTCTTATAGTGCTGCCCTATAGTGCTCTTGCTAATAGATAACATTCTTATAGTGCTGCCCTCTAGTGCTCTTGCTAATAGATAACATTCTTATAGTGCTGCCCTCTAGTGCTCTTGTAAATGGATAACATTCTTATAGTGCTGCCCTCTAGTGCTCTTGCAAATGGATAACATTTTTATAGTACTGCCCTATAGTGTTCTTGCAAATGGATAACATTCTTATAGTGCTGCCCTATAGTGCTCTTGCAAATAATTAACATTCTTATAGTGCTGCCCTCTAGTGCTCTTGCTAATAGATAACATTCTTATAGTGCTGCCCTCTAGTGCTCTTGCAAATGGATAACATTCTTATAGTGCTGCCCTCTAGTGCTCTTGCTAATGGATAACATTCTTATAGTGCTGCCCTCTAGTGCTCTTGCAAATGGATAACATTGTTATAGTGCTGACCTCTAGTGCTCTTGCTAATGGATAACATTCTTATAGTGATGCCCTCTAGTGCTCTTGCTAATGGATAACATTCTTATAGTGCTGCCCTCTAGTTCTCTTGCAAATGGATAACATTCTTATAGTGCTGCCCTCTAGTGATCATGCAAATGGATAACATTCTTATAGTGCTGCCCTCTAGTGATCATGCAAATGGATAACATTCTTATAGTGCTGCCCTCTAGTGCTCTTGCAAATGGATAACATTCTTATAGTGCTGCCCTCTAGTGCTCTTGCAAATGGATAACATTCTTATAGTGCTGCCCTCTAGTGCTCTTGCAAATGGATAACATTCTTATAGTGCTGCCCTCTAGTGCTCTTGCAAATGGATAACATTCTTATAGTGCTGCCCTCTAGTGCTCTTGCAAATGGGTAACATTTTTATAGTGCTGCCCTCTAGTGCTCTTGCAAATGGATAACATTCTTATAGTGCTGCCCTCTAGTGCTCTTGCAAATGGATAACATACTTATAGTGCTGCCCTCTAGTGCTCTTGCAAATGGATAACATTCTTATAGTGCTGCCCTCTAGTGCTCTTGCAAATGGATAACATTCTTATAGTGCTGCCCTCTAGTGCTCTTGCTAATGGATAACATTCTTATAGTGCTGCCCTCTAGTGCTCTTGCAAATGGATAACATTCTTATAGTGCTGCCCTCTAGTGCTCTTGCAAATGGATAACATTCTTATAGTGCTGCCCTATAGTGCTCTTGCAAATGGATAACATTCTTATAGTGCTTCCCTATAGTGTTCTTGCAAATGGATAACATTCTTATAGTGCTGCCCTCTAGTGCTCTTGCTAATGGATAACATTCTTATAGTGCTGCCCTCTAGTGCTCTTGCTAATGGATAACATTCTTATAGTGCTGCCCTCTAGTGCTCTTGCAAATTGGTAACATTCTTATAGTGCTGCCCTCTAGTGCTCTTGCTAATGGATAACATTCTTAGAGTGCTGCCCTCTAGTGCTCTTGCAAATGGGTAAAATTCTTATAGTGCTGCCCTATAGTGTTCTTGCAAATGGATAACATTCTTATAGTGCTGCCCTCTAGTGCTCTTGCTAATAGATAACATTCTTATAGTGCTGCCCTCTAGTGCTCTTGCAAATGGATAACATTCTTATAGTGCTGCCCTCTAGTGCTATTGCAAATGGATAACATTCTTATAGTGCTGCCCTATAGTGTTCTTGCAAATGGATAACATTCTTATAGTGCTGCCCTATAGTGTTCTTGCAAATGGATAACATTCTTATAGTGCTGCCCTCTAGTGCTCCTGCAAATGGATAACATTCTTATTGTGCTGCCCTCTAGTGCTCTTGCAAATGGATAACATTCTTATAGTGCTGCCCTCTAGTGCTCTTGCAAATGGATAACATTCTTATAGTGCTGCCCTCTAGTGCTCTTGCTAATGGATAACATTCTTATAGTGCTGCCCTCTAGTGCTCTTGCAAATGGATAACATTCTTATAGTGCTGCCCTCTAGTGCTCTTGCTAATGGATAACATTCTTATAGTGCTGCCCTCTAGTGCTCTTGCAAATGGATAACATTCTTATAGTGCTGCCCTCTAGTGCTCTTGCAAATGGATAACATTCTTATAGTGCTGCCCTCTAGTGCTCTTGCTAATGGATAACATTCTTATAGTGCTGCCCTCTAGTGCTCTTGCAAATGGATAACATTCTTATAGTGCTGCCCTCTAGTGCTCTTGCAAATGGATAACATTCTTATAGTGATGCCCTCTAGTGCTCTTGCTAATGGATAACATTCGTATAGTGCTGCCCTCTAGTGCTCTTGCAAATGGATAACATTCTTATAGTGCTGCCCTCTAGTGCTCTTGCAAATGGATAACATTCTTATAGTGCTGCCCTCTAGTGCTCTTGCAAATGGATAACATTCTTATAGTGCTGCCCTCTAGTGCTCTTGCAAATGGGTAACATTTTTATAGTGCTGCCCTCTAGTGCTCTTGCAAATGGATAACATTCTTATAGTGCTGCCCTCTAGTGCTCTTGCAAATGGATAACATTCTTATAGTGCTGCCCTCTAGTGCTCTTGCAAATGGATAACATTCTTATAGTGCTGCCCTCTAGTGCTCTTGCAAATGGATAACATTCTTATAGTGCTGCCCTCTAGTGCTCTTGCTAATGGATAACATTCTTATAGTGCTGCCCTCTAGTGCTCTTGCAAATGGATAACATTCTTATAGTGCTGCCCTCTAGTGCTCTTGCAAATGGATAACATTCTTATAGTGCTGCCCTATAGTGCTCTTGCAAATGGATAACATTCTTATAGTGCTGCCCTATAGTGCTCTTGCTAATGGATAACATTCTTATAGTGCTGCCCTCTAGTGCTCTTGCTAATGGATAACATTCTTATAGTGCTGCCCTCTAGTGCTCTTGCAAATTGGTAACATTCTTATAGTGCTGCCCTCTAGTGCTCTTGCTAATGGATAACATTCTTAGAGTGCTGCCCTCTAGTGCTCTTGCAAATGGATAACATTCTTATAGTGCTGCCCTATAGTGTTCTTGCAAATGGATAACATTCTTATAGTGCTGCCCTCTAGTGCTCTTGCTAATAGATAACATTCTTATAGTGCTGCCCTCTAGTGCTCTTGCAAATGGATAACATTCTTATAGTGCTGCCCTCTAGTGCTATTGCAAATGGATAACATTCTTATAGTGCTGCCCTCTAGTGCTCTTGCTAATGGATAACATTCTTATAGTGCTGCCCTATAGTGTTCTTGCAAATGGATAACATTCTTATAGTGCTGCCCTATAGTGTTCTTGCAAATGGATAACATTCTTATAGTGCTGCCCTATAGTGTTCTTGCAAATGGATAACATTCTTATAGTGCTGCCCTCTAGTGCTCTTGCTAATGGATAACATTCTTATAGTGCTGCCCTCTAGTGCTCTTGCAAATGGATAACATTCTTATAGTGCTGCCCTCTAGTGCTCTTGCTAATGGATAACATTCTTATAGTGCTGCCCTATAGTGTTCTTGCAAATGGATAACATTCTTATAGTGCTGCCCTATAGTGCTCTTGCAAATGGATAACATTCTTATAGTTCTCCCCTCTAGTGCTCTTGCAAATGGATAACATTTTTATAGTGCTGCCCTCTAGTGCTCTTGCAAATGGATAACATTCTTATAGTGCTGCCCTCTAGTGCTCTTGCAAATGGATAACATTTTTATAGTGCTGCCCTATAGTGTTCTTGCAAATGGATAACATTCTTATAGTGCTGCCCTATAGTGCTCTTGCAAATGGATAACATTCTTATAGTGCTGCCCTCTAGTGCTCTTGCTAATAGATAACATTCTTATAGTGCTGCCCTCTAGTGCTCTTGCAAATGGATAACATTCTTATAGTGCTGCCCTCTAGTGCTCTTGCTAATGGATAACATTCTTATAGTGCTGCCCTCTAGTGCTCTTGCTAATGGATAACATTCTTATAGTGCTGCCCTATAGTGTTCTTGCAAATTGATAACATTCTTATAGTGCTGCCCTCTAGTGCTCTTGCTAATAGATAACATTCTTATAGTGCTGCCCTCTAGTGCTCTTGCTAATGGATAACATTCTTATAGTGCTGCCCTATAGTGCTCTTGCTAATGGATAACATTCTTATAGTGCTGCCCTCTAGTGCTCTTGCTAATAGATAACATTCTTATAGCGCTGCCCTCTAGTGCTCTTGCTAATGGATAACATTCTTATAGTGCTGCCCTCTAGTGCTCTTGCTAATGGATAACATTCTTATAGTGCTGCCCTATAGTGCTCTTGCTAATAGATAACATTCTTATAGTGCTGCCCTCTAGTGCTCTTGCTAATAGATAACATTCTTATAGTGCTGCCCTCTAGTGCTCTTGCTAATGGGTAACATTCTTATAGTGCTGCCCTCTAGTGCTCTTGCTAATAGATAACATTCTTATAGTGCTGCCCTCTAGTGCTCTTGCTAATGGATAACATTCTTATAGTGCTGCCCTATAGTGCTCTTGCTAATGGATAACATTCTTATAGTGCTGCCCTATAGTGTTCTTGCAAATGGATAACATTCTTATAGTGCTGCCCTCTAGTGCTCTTGCAAATGGATAACATTCTTATAGTGCTGCCCTCTAGTGCTCTTGCAAATGGATAACATTCTTATAGTGCTGCCCTCTAGTGCTCTTGCGATTGGATAACATTCTTAGAGTGCTGCCCTCTAGTGCTCTTGCAAATGGATAACATTCTTATAGTGCTGCCCTCTAGTGCTCTTGCTAATGGATAACATTCTTATAGTGCTGCCCTATAGTGCTCTTGCTAATAGATTACATTCTTATAGTGCTGCCCTCTAGTGCTCTTGCTAATAGATAACATTCTTATAGTGCTGCCCTCTAGTGCTCTTGCTAATGGGTAACATTCTTATAGTGCTGCCCTCTAGTGCTCTTGCGAATGGATAACATTCTTATAGTGCTGCCCTCTAGTGCTCTTGCTAATAGATAACATTCTTATAGTGCTGCCCTCTAGTGCTCTTGCTAATGGATAACATTCTTATAGTGCTGCCCTATAGTGCTCTTGCTAATGGATAACATTCTTATAGTGCTGCCCTCTAGTGTTCTTGCAAATGGATAACATTCTTATAGTGCTGCCCTCTAGTGTTCTTGCAAATGGATAACATTCTTATAGTGCTGCCCTCTAGTGCTCTTGCAAATGGATAACATTCTTATAGTGCTGCCCTCTAGTGCTCTTGCAAATGGATAACATTCTTATAGTGCTGCCCTCTAGTGCTCTTGCGAATGGATAACATTCTTATAGAGCTGCCCTCTAGTGCTCTTGCAAATGGATAACATTCTTATAGTGCTGCCCTCTAGTGCTCTTGCAAATGGATAACATTCTTATAGTGCTGACCTCTAGTGCTCTTGCTAATGGATAACATTCTTATAGTGCTGCCCTCTAGTGCTCTTGCTAATGGATAACATTCTTATAGTGCTGCCCTCTAGTGCTCTTGCAAATGGATAACATTCTTATAGTGCTGCCCTCTAGTGCTCTTGCAAATGGATAACATTCTTATAGTGCTGCCCTCTGGTGCTCTTGCAAATGGATAACATTCTTATAGTGCTGCGCTCTAGTGCTCTTGCAAATGGATAACATTCTTATAGTGCTGACCTCTAGTGCTCTTGCTAATGGATAACATTCTTATAGTGCTGCCCTCTAGTGCTCTTGCTAATGGATAACATTCTTATAGTGCTGCCCTCTAGTGCTCTTGCAAATGGATAACATTCTTATAGTGCTGCCGTCTAGTTCTCTTGCAAATGGATAACATTCTTATAGTGCTGCCCTCTAGTGATCTTGCAAATGGATAACATTCTTATAGTGCTGCCCTCTAGTGCTCTTGCAAATGGATAACATTCTTATAGTGCTGCCCTCTAGTGCTCTTGCAAATGGATAACATTCTTATAGTGCTGCCCTCTAGTGCTCTTGCAAATGGATAACATTCTTATAGTGCTGCCCTCTAGTGCTCTTGCAAATGGATAACATTCTTATAGTGCTGCCCTCTAGTGCTCTTGCAAATGGGTAACATTCTTATAGTGCTGCCCTCTAGTGCTCTTGCAAATGGATAACATTCTTATAGTGCTGCCCTCTAGTGCTCTTGCAAATGGATAACATTCTTATAGTGCTGCCCTCTAGTGCTCTTGCAAATGGATAACATTCTTATAGTGCTGACCTCTAGTGCTCTTGCTAATGGATAACATTCTTATAGTGCTGCCCTCTAGTGCTCTTGCTAATGAATAACATTCTTATATTGCTGCCCTCTAGTGCTCTTGCAAATGGATAACATTCTTATAGTGCTGCCGTCTAGTTCTCTTGCAAATGGATAACATTCTTATGGTGCTGCCCTCTAGTGATCTTGCAAATGGATAACATTCTTATAGTGCTGCCCTCTAGTGCTCTTGCAAATGGATAACATTCTTAAAGTGCTGCCCTCTAGTGCTCTTGCAAATGGATAACATTCTTATAGTGCTGCCCTCTAGTGCTCTTGCAAATGGATAACATTCTTATAGCGCTGCCCTCTAGTGCTCTTGCTAATGGATAACATTCTTATAGTGCTGCCCTCTAGTGCTCTTGCTAATGGATAACATTCTTATAGTGCTGCCCTCTAGTGCTCTTGCAAATGGATAACATTCTTATAGTGCTGCCCTCTAGTGCTCTTGCAAATGGATAACATTCTTATAGTGCTGCCCTCTAGTGCTCTTGCAAATGGATAACATTCTTATAGTGCTGCCCTATAGTGTTCTTGCAAATGGATAACATTCTTATAGTGCTGCCCTATAGTGCTCTTGCAAATGGATAACATTCTTATAGTGCTGCCCTCTAGTGCTCTTGCTAATAGATAACATTCTTATAGTGCTGCCCTCTAGTGCTCTTGCAAATGGATAACATTCTTATAGTGCTGCCCTCTAGTGCTCTTGCTAATGGATAACATTCTTATAGTGCTGCCCTCTAGTGCTCTTGCTAATGGATAACATTCTTATAGTGCTGCCCTATAGTGTTCTTGCAAATTGATAACATTCTTATAGTGCTGCCCTCTAGTGCTCTTGCTAATAGATAACATTATTATAGTGCTGCCCTCTAGTGCTCTTGCTAATGGATAACATTCTTATAGTGCTGCCCTATAGTGCTCTTGCTAATGGATAACATTCTTATAGTGCTGCCCTCTAGTGCTCTTGCTAATAGATAACATTCTTATAGTGCTGCCCTCTAGTGCTCTTGCTAATGGATAACATTCTTATAGTGCTGCCCTCTAGTGCTCTTGCTAATGGATAACATTCTTATAGTGCTGCCCTATAGTGCTCTTGCTAATAGATAACATTCTTATAGTGCTGCCCTCTAGTGCTCTTGCTAATAGATAACATTCTTATAGTGCTGCCCTCTAGTGCTCTTGCTAATGGGTAACATTCTTATAGTGCTGCCCTCTAGTGCTCTTGCGAATGGATAACATTCTTATAGTGCTGCCCTCTAGTGCTCTTGCTAATGGATAACATTCTTATAGTGCTGCCCTATAGTGCTCTTGCTAATGGATAACATTCTTATAGTGCTGCCCTATAGTGTTCTTGCAAATGGATAACATTCTTATAGTGCTGCCCTCTAGTGCTCCTGCAAATGGATAACATTCTTATAGTGCTGCCCTCTAGTGCTCTTGCAAATGGATAACATTCTTATAGTGCTGCCCTCTAGTGCTCTTGCGAATGGATAACATTCTTAGAGTGCTGCCCTCTAGTGCTCTTGCAAATGGATAACATTCTTATAGTGCTGCCCTCTAGTGCTCTTGCTAATGGATAACATTCTTATAGTGCTGCCCTCTAGTGCTCTTGCAAATGGATAACATTCTTATAGTGCTGCCCTCTAGTGCTCTTGCAAATGGATAACATTCTTATAGTGCTGCCCTATAGTGCTCTTGCTAATAGATAACATTCTTATAGTGCTGCCCTCTAGTGCTCTTGCTAATAGATAACATTCTTATAGTGCTGCCCTCTAGTGCTCTTGCTAATGGATAACATTCTTATAGTGCTGCCCTCTAGTGCTCTTGCTAATAGATAACATTCTTATAGTGCTGCCCTCTAGTGCTCTTGCTAATGGGTAACATTCTTATAGTGCTGCCCTCTAGTGCTCTTGCGAATGGATAACATTCTTATAGTGCTGCCCTCTAGTGCTCTTGCTAATAGATAACATTCTTATAGTGCTGCCCTCTAGTGCTCTTGCTAATGGATAACATTCTTATAGTGCTGCCCTATAGTGCTCTTGCTAATGGATAACATTCTTATAGTGCTGCCCTATAGTGTTCTTGCAAATGGATAACATTCTTATAGTGCTGCCCTCTAGTGCTCTTGTGAATGGATAACATTCTTATAGAGCTGCCCTCTAGTGCTCTTGTGAATGGATAACATTCTTATAGTGCTGCCCTCTAGTGCTCTTGCAAATGGATAACATTCTTATAGTGCTGACCTCTAGTGCTCTTGCTAATGGATAACATTCTTATAGTGCTGCCCTCTAGTGCTCTTGCTAATGGATAACATTCTTATAGTGCTGCCCTCTAGTGCTCTTGCAAATGGATAACATTCTTATAGTGCTGCCCTCTAGTGCTCTTGCAAATGGATAACATTCTTATAGTGCTGCCCTCTAGTGCTCTTGCAAATGGATAACATTCTTATAGTGCTGCCCTCTGGTGCTCTTGCAAATGGATAACATTCTTATAGTGCTGCCCTCTAGTGCTCTTGCAAATGGATAACATTCTTATAGTGCTGACCTCTAGTGCTCTTGCTAATGGATAACATTCTTATAGTGCTGCCCTCTAGTGCTCTTGCTAATGAATAACATTCTTATAGTGCTGCCCTCTAGTGCTCTTGCAAATGGATAACATTCTTATAGTGCTGCCCTCTAGTGCTCTTGCAAATGGATAACATTCTTATAGTGCTGCCCTCTAGTGCTCTTGCAAATGGGTAACATACTTATAGTGCTGCCCTCTAGTGCTCTTGCAAATGGATAACATTCTTATAGTGCTGCCCTCTAGTGCTCTTGCAAATGGATAACATTCTTATAGTGCTGCCCTCTAGTGCTCTTGCAAATGGATAACATTCTTATAGTGCTGCCCTCTAGTGCTCTTGCAAATGGATAACATTCTTATAGTGCTGCCCTCTAGTGCTCTTGCAAATGGATAACATTCTTATAGTGCTGCCCTCTAGTGCTCTTGCTAATGGATAACATTCTTATAGTGCTGCCCTCTAGTGCTCTTGCTAATAGATAACATTCTTATAGTGCTGCCCTCTAGTGCTCTTGCTAATGGATAACATTCTTATAGTGCTGCCCTCTAGTGCTCTTGCAAATGGATAACATTCTTATAGTGCTGCCCTCTAGTGCTCTTGCAAATGGATAACATTCTTATAGTGCTGCCCTCTAGTGCTCTTGCTAATGGATAACATTCTTATAGTGCTGCCCTCTAGTGCTCTTGCAAATGGATAACATTCTTATAGTGCTGTCATCTAGTGCTCTTGCAAATGGATAACACTCTTATAGTGCTGACCTCTAGTGGTCTTGCTAATGGGTAACATTCTTATAGTGCTGCCCTCTAGTGGTCTTGCATATGGATAACATTCTTATAGTGCTGCCCTCTAGTGGTCTTGCATATGGATAACATTCTTATAGTGCTGCCCTCTAGTGGTCTTGCATATGGATAACATTCTTATAGTGCTGCCCTCTAGTGGTCTTGCATATGGATAACATTCTTATAGTGCTGCCGTCTAGTGCTCTTGCAAATGGATAACATTCTTATAGTGCTGCCCTCTAGTGCTCTTGCAAATGGATAACATTCTTATAGTGCTGCCCTCTAGTGCTCTTGCAAATGGATAACATTCTTATAGTGCTGCCCTCTAGTGGTCTTGCATATGGATAACATTCTTATAGTGCTGCCCTCTAGTGGTCTTGCATATGGATAACATTCTTATAGTGCTGCCCTCTAGTGGTCTTGCATATGGATAACATTCTTATAGTGCTGCCCTCTAGTGGTCTTGCATATGGATAACATTCTTATAGTGCTGCCCTCTAGTGGTCTTGCATATGGATAACATTCTTATAGTGCTGCCCTCTAGTGGTCTTGCATATGGATAACATTCTTATAGTGCTGCCGTCTAGTGCTCTTGCAAATGGATAACATTCTTATAGTGCTGCCCTCTAGTGCTCTTGCAAATGGATAACATTCTTATAGTGCTGCCCTCTAGTGCTCTTGCAAATGGATAACATTCTTATAGTGCTGCCCTCTAGTGCTCTTGCGAATGGATAACATTCTTATAGAGCTGCCCTCTAGTGCTCTTGCAAATGGATAACATTCTTATAGTGCTGCCCTCTAGTGCTCTTGCAAATGGATAACATTCTTATAGTGCTGACCTCTAGTGCTCTTGCTAATGGATAACATTCTTATAGTGCTGCCCTCTAGTGCTCTTGCTAATGGATAACATTCTTATAGTGCTGCCCTCTAGTGCTCTTGCAAATGGATAACATTCTTATAGTGCTGCCCTCTGGTGCTCTTGCAAATGGATAACATTCTTATAGTGCTGCCCTCTAGTGCTCTTGCAAATGGATAACATTCTTATAGTGCTGACCTCTAGTGCTCTTGCTAATGGATAACATTCTTATAGTGCTGCCCTCTAGTGCTCTTGCTAATGGATAACATTCTTATAGTGCTGCCCTCTAGTGCTCTTGCAAATGGATAACATTCTTATAGTGCTGCCGTCTAGTTCTCTTGCAAATGGATAACATTCTTATAGTGCTGCCCTCTAGTGATCTTGCAAATGGATAACATTCTTATAGTGCTGCCCTCTAGTGCTCTTGCAAATGGATAACATTCTTATAGTGCTGCCCTCTAGTGCTCTTGCAAATGGATAACATTCTTATAGTGCTGCCCTCTAGTGCTCTTGCAAATGGATAACATTCTTATAGTGCTGCCCTCTAGTGCTCTTGCAAATGGATAACATTCTTATAGTGCTGCCCTCTAGTGCTCTTGCAAATGGGTAACATTCTTATAGTGCTGCCCTCTAGTGCTCTTGCAAATGGATAACATTCTTATAGTGCTGCCCTCTAGTGCTCTTGCAAATGGATAACATTCTTATAGTGCTGCCCTCTAGTGCTCTTGCAAATGGATAACATTCTTATAGTGCTGACCTCTAGTGCTCTTGCTAATGGATAACATTCTTATAGTGCTGCCCTCTAGTGCTCTTGCTAATGAATAACATTCTTATATTGCTGCCCTCTAGTGCTCTTGCAAATGGATAACATTCTTATAGTGCTGCCGTCTAGTTCTCTTGCAAATGGATAACATTCTTATAGTGCTGCCCTCTAGTGATCTTGCAAATGGATAACATTCTTATAGTGCTGCCCTCTAGTGCTCTTGCAAATGGATAACATTCTTAAAGTGCTGCCCTCTAGTGCTCTTGCAAATGGATAACATTCTTATAGTGCTGCCCTCTAGTGCTCTTGCAAATGGATAACATTCTTATAGTGCTGCCCTCTAGTGCTCTTGCTAATGGATAACATTCTTATAGTGCTGCCCTCTAGTGCTCTTGCTAATGGATAACATTCTTATAGTGCTGCCCTCTAGTGCTCTTGCAAATGGATAACATTCTTATAGTGCTGCCCTCTAGTGCTCTTGCAAATGGATAACATTCTTATAGTGCTGCCCTCTAGTGCTCTTGCAAATGGATAACATTCTTATAGTGCTGCCCTATAGTGTTCTTGCAAATGGATAACATTCTTATAGTGCTGCCCTATAGTGCTCTTGCAAATGGATAACATTCTTATAGTGCTGCCCTCTAGTGCTCTTGCTAATAGATAACATTCTTATAGTGCTGCCCTCTAGTGCTCTTGCAAATGGATAACATTCTTATAGTGCTGCCCTCTAGTGCTCTTGCTAATGGATAACATTCTTATAGTGCTGCCCTCTAGTGCTCTTGCTAATGGATAACATTCTTATAGTGCTGCCCTATAGTGTTCTTGCAAATTGATAACATTCTTATAGTGCTGCCCTCTAGTGCTCTTGCTAATAGATAACATTCTTATAGTGCTGCCCTCTAGTGCTCTTGCTAATGGATAACATTCTTATAGTGCTGCCCTATAGTGCTCTTGCTAATGGATAACATTCTTATAGTGCTGCCCTCTAGTGCTCTTGCTAATAGATAACATTCTTATAGTGCTGCCCTCTAGTGCTCTTGCTAATGGATAACATTCTTATAGTGCTGCCCTCTAGTGCTCTTGCTAATGGATAACATTCTTATAGTGCTGCCCTATAGTGCTCTTGCTAATAGATAACATTCTTATAGTGCTGCCCTCTAGTGCTCTTGCTAATAGATAACATTCTTATAGTGCTGCCCTCTAGTGCTCTTGCTAATGGGTAACATTCTTATAGTGCTGCCCTCTAGTGCTCTTGCTAATGGATAACATTCTTATAGTGCTGCCCTCTAGTGCTCTTGCTAATGGATAACATTCTTATAGTGCTGCCCTATAGTGCTCTTGCTAATGGATAACATTCTTATAGTGCTGCCCTATAGTGTTCTTGCAAATGGATAACATTCTTATAGTGCTGCCCTCTAGTGCTCCTGCAAATGG